>NC_063442.1:42316140-42462083 GCF_020379485.1 Brassica napus
GTTGAATATATACTTACAAGGGCATTCCATATGTCAACCCATTGCCAAGTTCCTTCTTCTCGGTTTCTGTAAGGCACTCTCGGTGTACCTATTGGCATCATCTTCACCCTCGACCTATTCGCTTTCCCAGTCCTGCAAAAACACATAAACCACACACACTACTCAGGCGACTAGAAATGAACCATAACATTCAAAGGCAAACTTACTTTCAATGTAACTTTCATAATCAACAAGCCACATCTCGTTTTGTACTATAAGTTCTTAGCTCACGTTTATAACTCATTACAGGAACTTTCACCACTAATCAAGCATACATTTTTGTAAGTGCGAGCAGCAAAAGCCAAGTCTAGAATCAATTAAGGTGGACATTACCCGGACTCCAAACTCTTGTGGATCCTGCCATAGAACTCCTTATTCAGATTCTGATACCCATTTGTCAAAAAGCCTGCAATAGATTCCGACAAGGGTAACACGAACTTCACTCCCATCTCACTTAAACCCAATTGGATTAAAAAAAACTAAAACTTTCAGACAGATAAAGAAGAAAAGGAACGAACTTGCAGATTGAGGCTTTAACCCAGAATAAAGCTTGATGCTACAGCTGCACAAACATTACAGTAAAAAAAAAAAATCAATCAGATGCAAGTGTGCGTGTGTGTAGAATCAGAGACATAAACTATGTAAGATTTAGAGAACCTCGGACTCAGAGAACACTGGTGAAGGGTTGTATTAAACGAGACCGCCATGCTCGTCGAGCGTGTTAGAGCCGAACACAGATTGGGTATTTTGTTGGAGAAGATGAATGTGTTTATATCCAAATATCAACTAAATGTTTATTGGTTTAACTAAACCGGTTGGTTCACATGTGCAATTGTATTTGGTTAAATTAGTTTTTGACTTTACTTTGGTTTAATGAGAAGACTTTGAACTTTCGACTTCTTGTCTGAAAAAAATGTTTCTAAGAAAGGAAAAAAAAATACACAAATGTTTCTGCCACTAATCTTACAAACACCAAACTAGTATCAACAACAAACACTCATGTCCACCAGCACGGCGGTGTCTATCAGATGAAAAGAGATCGAAGAAGATTAATGGACCGGTTCTTGTCAATCAATCCTCGTGATCATCCAGCGCTGAATAAATCATCCTACCAAAGAGAGAAAGTGTTTTTAGCTTGTCTTGATCTATAAAGAAGAAGGCTAAGCAAAGAGATGTTGTTTTCTTTATTACCAGAAGATAGTGAGAAAGAGGTTAAGGATTATGTAAGCGAGTTTGAACAGCCGCTTCTTCTTTTCCCAGTTAAGCAAATTGAAGATCTCTGTGACATCTACCAAGTGTTGTCGCTTCGAGTAGCTGAACAAATTAGAGAAACCGAATGGGAATCATCACCATGTAGTTTGGAGATGCTGTAAGTTGTGTAAAGAGAGAGACTTCACTTACAGTTGGAAGTTGTAGTAGAGATAAGGGAGGCATAGGAGTGCCATGAACCAGTGTCCTGTAATGAGATAGAATACACAGAGAACTCCCTGTACAATGAACTCCGGTAAGACCACGGAGTTTATCCTCGATGCAGAGTCGTATGGGTTGATGTAATCAAACTCAAGATCCGCTAAGCAAACAAGCTGCAAAATTAAAGAGTTTGATTCCAAAAAAAAAAAGATAAATATTTTTAGTTCTCTTTCTAACACAAATTGTGTAATTAATCAAGCTTATGATCAATAAGCATATCAATCTCAGTGACTTCTCTGGACATAGTCTAAACTCATAAATACACTACAACATAGACTCCGTTACAACGGGTCAATGCAACTAATAACATTGACCCTAACATTCCAAAAGTTGAAACTTTCCCAATAACAATCATGTGGCAAAGCACAAAGCCTCAAACTTTAGGTTTAGTTTTGTCTTAAAATTGAGAATCGGATCGAATTAGAACCTGATAGACGATGATTCCGACAAGAGCGATGAGGAAGAAGAAGGATATAAGCCATGTCCAAATATCTCCCATCTTCCTCCTTCCTTCTGCCTCCGATCTATTTCCCTGATGTTTCTTGTTCTTCTCCAACTAAACTTCGATTAGGACAAGAAGTTAGTAGTCGGTCAGTTTGGCTTCGGTTACGAGATTCTGGTCGGAAACAAGAGCAAGGCACGAGCCTTCCGGTTCTGTTGTTTCCCGATGCTCCGGTTCGATTCTGGTCATAATTGTTTTCTTTTACTCGATCCGTTCCATGCCGGTTTAATACTTTAATATATCAGTAGGCTTCTTATAAGCCCATGGGCCTGTAGAGTTCGTTCTAATAGTTTGTTTGCCTGTGAGTCGTATAACTAATTTTTAAGAAGGAAAAAGAATGGGGCCCAGAAACCTTTAAATCATGCGATGAGTCGGTGATTGTAACCAGTTTACAAAATACCATAACTTTATTTCAACAGTTGTCAAATTAATTATTTAGGATAGATTCTTTTGCAAGGCTAGGGGATAGCCAAACTATCCAAGTTCACTAAGTAGATAATTACTTACTATCGCTATCAGTATAGAAAGGTGTCCTTGATTTCTTAGTGACAATTATATAGTGTCTTACAATATGGTTTTATTTATTTCAGTTCTAAACACTATATAGTGGAGTGGTTGAGAATGAAAACTCTCATATAAGCTTGTTAATCAAGCAGATTACGTTATCACATGATTAATGTCAATAAATTTATTTAAAATGGGTAGGTCTTTGTTTGAAGAATGTCACTTCATTGGAAAACGAAGATCCAGATTTTCTTATTTGTGTCAGTAGTTACTTTTTGTGGTAAAAGTTACTCATTTAGTTATAAGTTGCAATCCAGAGAAATGTTCATTTACCGAATTAAGATATCTCATTCCATGTAAAAAGTAGGGAAATTAGGTAGCATATACATAACAAACTATAAATTAACTATATAACCATAGCAATTTTTAGGCTATGATATTTATGTATTATTTTTTATATTGCCCTTTTTCACTTTCACCTCTTCTTTTTATATAACTTTATAAGTTTAAAAAGTACTTATTTGGATTTTTTAAATACCTATAAAAAACATAGATTTTTTTTTGTATATGAAATGTTTTGGATTTTGTAAAACTAACATATATTTATAAATTGAATATGTACAGTTATAATAAGATTTTTTCTATTCTATTTACGAAACATAGAATAGAATTGCACTTATACAATCTCTCTTTGTGCAATCTCTCCCTCTATCTATCTTCTCTATCACCATCTTTGTCTCTCTCCATTTTTTCATCTATGTATGTATCTCTTTTTCTGTTTCTCTTTCTTTCATTTTCTCTTTTATTTCTTTCTCAATATGTAATGTTCAAATAATGTAGTGTTATATTCTATAATATTTACAAAATATAGAATAGAATACCCTCCCTCCCTCTCTCCTCCCTCCCTCTCTCTCTCTCTCCTCCCTCCTCTCTCTCCCTCCCTCTCCCTCCCTCTCTCTCCCTCTCCCTCCCTCTCTCTCCCTCCCTCCCCTCCCTCCCTCCCACCCTCCCTCCCTACTATAGATGTACGTTTGTTTGAAATGATCTATTCTATATCGACATTTGAAATAAAATGGTACATAGCTGTTCAGTATGGTATACAAACGCTCATGTGATACGAAGGACTTCAATGTCCATTAATGTGGCAAAAAGACACATTTCCCAAACCATGGCTATATTCTTAATTTTTTTCCTATTATGGTTATATAACAAATTCTCCCTAAAAAGTATATATTAATATATCTATGTCTACTGTTGCTACTAAACATTTACATTTCAAATCTCATTGTCTTTTGATCAAGTGTTTCACAGCATGATATTTAAAAATAAACTATGTGTTTTAATGCATGGATTTTGGGTGGTTGGTATCTAACAGACAAGATAATTCTTACAAATGTACTATCCATCTTTTAAGATTGGACTGATCTAAATTCTCTGCTAACAAAATTGAATTCTTCCTTCAATATCGGCGGAATATGTATGTAAAGAAGTTAGAATCCATGGATCATTCGCATATGTATAAGCATGCATACATCAGAAAGTGGGAGACAGTTGTGACATGTGGTTTCATACGACATTATATATTGACCAATTAAAACATGACTCCTACTAACCTCCACCTTTTACTTTAATTATTGTTTTTAGTTTTCTTCATTTTGATTTTGTATCTTACAATGGTTTGGTTCCAAATACATAAGATTAAGTTAGGCGTTATAACTAGAGATTTTCTTACGAAATACTATTGCTTAATATTTAGTAGACAGTATTTCACTTGGGGCCCCAGTATTTTGAATACTTTGAATGATGAGAGAACGTTAAAATCAAATTTTATCTAACTGGTTATCTTTGTCCAAGGAAAATAGTGGCCAAGATTTGTGATCAAGTGTGTTTACAGTGTTGAAATTGACAAAATGTTCTTAAAATTATGCGTGCAACATTCCATGTTGTTCGCGAAAAATGTTGTGCTATCTTCGTTTGTGAACTGTGTTATTTGTAATGTTCTATATCGTCACATGCGATACGTGAAGTGTGATTTATATTGGTGTTTCTACCATCCAACAAACAAGATTCCAAAGAAAAACGTAGGAATGTATAGTGAACGATGACATACCACGAGTGTGATTTTTTTTTAATGAAAATTGTTTTGAAGATTAAATAACCGCAATGATATTTTTGTTTGTGCTTATGTTCTTTGTTTTCTGTTAGCAAAAAGGAAAAAAAATGTGAATTTTGTGAAGAGTACATAGGGGTGTGGTTATACTCATGACTTGAAAGTTCAAACGGCTAGCGACGGCCGTGGCACTCATGATAATGAACATTCACACAAAATCAATGAAAAAAAACAAAACCAAGCAACCAAATATTATAGATTTCAACAAATAACTAGATTTTGACCCGTCCAACCGCACGGGTGTTTGTTTTCACTTTTCTATACATAAACTATTATTTTAGAACATAAGTGGTATATATTTTTAATGTTAATCATATACTTAAATATTTATATAACTATTTCAAATACAATAATTTTATAATTTACATGTTATAATTAATTAATTGTTTAAACCGTATGTATTTACCACTTCTTATTATATATTTATCTTATTGTATTTGCATTTAGTTATTAAGCAAATTAATATATTAATGAGAAAATATATTTAAAAATTATTTTGTATTTAATTTATGCTAAATTTTGACCCGTCTTTCAAAACTGGATTTCTTTTTACCAATATTAGATAATTTATTATTGTATATATAAAAGTCTAAGATATGTTAATTTTTAGACATGTATTATATAGTTTGTTAATTTTAAGCTATTCTATCATCATATTATATTTTAATAAATAATTTATATTTATGAAAATAAAATTTATTAATTTATCACTTGAATATAATTTTATCATATTTATTTTAGTATAATAATTATATTTTAACATGATCATGACTATAAAGTAGATAAAATAGGATATAATTGATTTATTTTCATTTTTAAACGATAACTTAAAATACATTAAGTTATTGTTTAATATTTTTACACAGATTTATTAGAATTTTTAAAATATAATATATAAATATATATTATATTTTAAATGAAAATATATTATGATTAAAGTAGTTACAAAGATTTTATATTATTAACTTTCAAAAATACATGTTAATTTTTATACATGTATTATATAGTTTGATAATGTTAACCCATCTTACCAACATATTAGATTTTATTTTTGGACATAAATATTTTATAATTACGAAAATAAAATAAATAAATATATAAATTTAATACAATTTTATTATATTTAGCTCAATATAATAATTTTATTTTAATATGATTGATTATGATTATATAATAAATAAAATATTATAGATTTTTATTTTTAATTTTATATAACTGAATATATTAATGTATAATAATATTTTAAACTAATTTCGAAATTAGCAAAAATATTTAAATATAATTTCGAAAATGAAGATCTTGTAAAAATCTTTTTAAACAGATTTGTTAGAATTTTAAAATAAATATATTTATATTTAAAATGAAAAGATATCAAAGATATTATGATTAAAATATTTTAAAAATTCTATTTATTATTAGTCTGAACTAAAATATAATATAAATTTCTATGAATAGGTCCATTATGTCCATTTTTAAAAAAATCACACATGAATCAAAGTTGTGACTTCTGTTTTAATATATAAGATATATGTTTTAGAAAATGGTAAGAAGTAGGAACCAACATCGTTGGTAAAAAAAAAAAAACATCGTTGGTAATGAAATGAGAATCTCTAAAATGATTTTCAGTCGACATTCTTTCAACTTTCAAAGAAAAAAATCATTTACCAAGAAACGTCCATGGGAGTCAAGAATAAAATGGTCAACACTACATACTCTCTCCCCTTTAATGTCTTCCACACTGTCTACCTAGAAACAAAAATAAATTCCCACTATACCCTCTTTACATGTCCGAAATCTGAACACATCCCACGTAGACAAAAAGACACAAATGGAAAATCCCACTCACCAGTTTTAATTTTGCATCAAAGAAAGGCTCAAGAGTCCAGTAATTTGCATGAGTAGCTGAACTCTGTAAACTGAACTCATCTTTCTCATACAGTACCTTCTTTTGTCAATAAAGTTTGATGTATACATAACTTAGCATCTGTGGTAAAATCTAATAATGTATTTTAGAAATAGTATAAAAACAAGTATAGATTACGAAAATCTAAAAATGCATTAAATTAATTAAGGTCCCAAATAGTTTCAGTAGTAAAAATAAAATAAAGTAAGAGACAAGAAAAGGTGAAAAACATGTCCGAAAACCACTTAGAAGCGCGTGAACAAAACGCTCCAATGATGGGGAAGTGAGAGAGTGTATGAGCCAATGTAACGCTTGGGTTCTCGTACGACGTGGGGGCTCTGCTTTCACCTTGTTCCTTTTTTTTAAAAACGTCCACTCCACGCGCGTAACTTTCTATCAATTGTCTGAACTCTCTTCTTCATCTTCTTCTCCCCCCCACTGTCTCTTTCTTCGAATTAGCAAAAAAGAGCGACCAGTGTGAGTGACATTAGAAAGAAACCATAGAGCAGTGAATTTCTTTTGATCACCGGAAACGTAACCGTCTTCCGGCGGAGTTTCCCGGTTAAGAAAAAATGTCACACGTTTTTTACGAGGCAGCAACATCTCCCGCTTAAACCCCTTTTTTAAGACAGAAACAAGAAAACAAAACATCACTTCTCTCAAAAAACCCACCTCGAAAGTTCCGATCTTTTTCAATGTCGACGACGAACGCTCCCACGCCACCTCCGATCGACGGGTTAACAACCGACGAGCTAACAACGAAAGCTTTGAACAAGAGATACGAAGGGTTGATGACGGTGAGGACCAAAGCAGTGAAAGGCAAAGGCGCGTGGTACTGGACTCATCTCGAGCCAATCCTCGTGCGCAACACCGACACTAACCTCCCCAAAGCAGTGAAGCTCCGCTGCTCGTTATGCGACGCCGTTTTCTCCGCCTCCAACCCTTCTCGCACCGCCTCAGAGCATCTCAAACGCGGCACGTGTCCCAACTTCAACTCCTCCGTTAATGTCAACGTCAACCCTTCTCCTTCCTCTTCCTCCTCCTCTCCTTCTCACCACCGGAAACGTAACTCCTCCGGCGCCGCCGTCCCTTCTCGTCTCAACCACGTGACGCCGATAACCGTCGTGGATCCTTCGAGATTCTGCGTCGAGTACTCTGCTCCTCCTCCTCCGCCGCATTTGATGCTCTCCGGCGGAAAAGACGATTTGGGTCCGTTGGCTATGCTCGAAGACAGCGTGAAGAAGCTCAAGAGTCCCAAACCGTCTCACACGCAGTCTCTCACGAGGTCGGAGATAGAGTCAGCTCTGAGCTCTCTCTCCGACTGGGTCTTCGAATCTTGCGGGTCGGTTTCTCTCTCGGGTCTGGAGCATCCGAAGTTTCGAGCTTTTCTAACCCAAGTCGGGTTACCGATCATCTCCAAGCGAGACTTCGCCAAGACGAGACTCGACGTGAAGTACGAGGAAGCTAAATCAGAGTCCGAATCAAGAATCCGAGACGCCATGTTCCTCCAGATCGCGTCGGACGGGTGGAAGTCAGGAGAGGGACTAGTGAATCTGGTCGTGAATTTACCAAACGGGACGAGTCTGTACAGAAGAGCGGTTCCGGTGAACGGAGTTGTGCCGTCGAACTACGCGGAGGAGGTTTTGTTGGAGACTGTGAAGGGTATTTGTGGAAATTCGCCTCAGAGGTGTGTTGGGATAGTTTCTGATAAGTTTAAGACCAAAGCGCTGAGGAGCCTTGAGAGCCAGCATCAGTGGATGGTCAACCTGTCTTGTCAGTTCCAGGGGCTTAACAGTTTGATCAAAGACTTCGTCAAAGAGCTGCCTTTATTCAAATCCGTCTCGCAAAACTGCGTGAGGCTCGCCGAGTTCGTTAACAACACGGCGCAGATACGTAACGCTCATTGTAAGTATCAGTTGCAAGAACACGGCGAAGCGATAATGCTTCGGTTACCGTTGAGTTGTAGTAGTAGTGGTGGTAGTAGCAAGGCTTGTTTCTTGGAGCCGTTGTTTAATCTGCTTGAGGATGTGTTGAGTTCGGCAAGAGCGATTCAGATGGTAATGCATGATGATGCTTGTAAGGCGGTTTTAATAGAGGATCATGGGGCTAGGGAGGTTAGAGAGATGGTTGGAGACCAAGGGTTTTGGAACGAGGTGGAGGCGGTTCACGCTTTGATCAAGCTAGTCAAAGAGATGGCTCGGAGAATAGAGGAAGAGAAGCTGCTTGTTGGGCAATGCCTTCCTTTATGGGAAGAGCTAAGAGCCAAGGTTAAAGATTGGGACTCTAAGTTCAACGTAGGGGAAGGACTTGTCGAGAAACTCGTTGAGAGAAGATTCAAGAAGAGTTATCACCCAGCTTGGGCTGCTGCTTTCATACTAGACCCTCTTTACTTGATAAGAGATAGCACCGGGAAGTATCTTCCTCCGTTCAAATGTTTGACACCAGAGCAAGAGAAAGATGTGGATAAGTTGATAACAAGGCTTGTGTCTAGAGACGAGGCACACATTGCGTTGATGGAGCTTATGAAATGGAGAACAGAAGGGCTTGATCCTATGTATGCAAGGGCGGTTCAGATGAAAGAGCGTGACCCGGTCTCTGGTAAGATGAGGATAGCTAATCCTCAAAGCAGTAGGCTTGTTTGGGAGACGTATCTTAGTGAGTTCAGGTCACTAGGCAAAGTTGCTGTGAGGCTCATTTTTCTACATGCAACTACTTGTGGGTTCAAATGCAATTCCTCTCTTTTGAAGTGGGTAAACTCGCATGGACGGTCACATGCGGCTATAGATAGAGCTCAGAAGCTGATCTTTATATCGGCTAATTCGAAATTCGAGAGAAGAGATTTCTCTAATGAGGAGGATAGGGATGCAGAGCTGCTAGCCATGGCTAATGGTGATGATAATTTGCTTAATGATGTTCTTGTTGATACATCCTCTGTGTGAGTTTTTTAAGTTTGACATTTTGTAGGATTATTTGGATTCTTTTTTTTCATTGCTATTACCCTTTACTAGATCATTAATATTCAATTTGTACTTGGTTCCTTTAGACCATCTACAATGCTACACTAAAATTTACTCTATATTTCACTCTAAAATAGAGTAACTCTATTATAGAGTTGGATTTGCTCCAATGGTTCACTCTATAATAGAGTTACTCTATAATAGAGTGGAATATAGAGTAATCTTGTTTTTTTACTCCAAATATAGAGTGAAAAAATAAGATTACTCTATATTTCACTCTATTATAGAGTAACTCTATTATAGAGTGAACCATTGGAGCAAATTCAACTCTATAATAGAGTTACTCTATTTTAGAGTGAAATATAGAGTAAATTTTAGTGTTGCATTGGAGATGCCCTTAGAAGTTGAGAAAGAGATGACATATCATCCATATGTGATTTGAGTATTTGTATTCTTTAGCCTATATATAACCATAATTTTCCGGTTATTTCAAATTTGCAAAGTTGTAGTCTTGTGATCATACACAAAGTTTCATCACCATGAAACATTCGTGAAACATTCCTTGTCCTAACCATGGATGTATCGGTTAGAAGTTAGAAACTCTAATAAATGACAGCTTTGGCTTCTTCTTGTATTGGTACAAAATGTAATGATCCCTCTGCTTTTTTCATCGAAATTCATATTCTTAATCATGACTTAAAAACATGTCTTTACTTTTCGAGAAAATAACTTAACTTTTGAAAGTTTAATGTTCTTTCTTCATGATAACGTTTGTTGATATCAATGACAGACTAAAGATGCACATTTTGCCATCTAGAGTAGCTGAAGAACAAAGCCTAATTATCGGCTCTTGATTTCATTTCAACCGTGATTATGATTTCGACAATGCAACTATATATATGTCTAAGTAGTTATCAATATATTTTCTAACTATTCAGTGGGAGGTTACATCAAAATCATAGTTTATTTGTTGTTGTATACAAGTTCATTTTGAAGCAGTGAAAAGTGAAATTTGTCAAATTACAAATGTTGAAGAACGCTTCTTAAAACCCTACACCCTTAACTCATAAATATGTGTTGATATTACCCTATTTGATGTTTTATGGATGAAGCTACTTATTACAAGTCTTGTTATATATATATATATATATATATTTTTTTTTTACTAGCAATTGTGTGATCTAAAATGATTTAAGTTTAATCACACATGAATTTCTACAGCCATGAATAGTTAAAAAGGTAGATATCTTTCCTCTTTATTTCTACGAGCCAATGGTATGTACTTTGTGGGGTATTTTTTTGAAAAGAAACATCTGTAACCCATGATTTATATTCTTGTAAATCATAACTTTATCAATAGTACCATTATTTGAAATCTAGTGGCAAGATTTCATAAATGGACTGACCGGACAGCTAAAGTGAAATTACACAAATTAGGTAAAAACAGTGAAATCAATGAAAAACAAACAATTATTTAGAAATGGTAAAGAGAAATACAATGATTTAGATGCTATTTTTCTATTTAAGCTATAGGCAAATAGATAAGTCAAGTACCTCTTTTTTTACACACACACTGACACACATGCATGCATACGTACATATGCATGTATATATTTAAGTTAATAGCCTATAATTCAAGTTAAAACTTAAAAACCTGTTTTCCCTTACAAACATGTTTTCCCTTAATTCAAGTTAATGCTTATTAACTCATCAATTTTGAATCTATAGGCTATTGATTTAAGGGAAAACAGGTTTTTAAATTTTAACTTGAATTATTTAACAAGGAACCCAAAAAGTAGAGATCAATAATTATATTTATACCCCACAAATAGTAAAGTATACTACTTTTGTCCTTGTAGTATATAACTTTGAACTTTATAGCAGGCATTGGATTCACCTCAACCACTTCATCGAACAATTAATCTCAAAACGTTCAAAACTTAAACTTAGAAAATTAACAAAAACAAAGCTTAGAATTCAAAATTATTGTCTGTCACTTTTTCTGCAAGCACATTTGAAAGAAAATTGGAAAATATAGGCACTAGCTCGCAGCTCAGTAGTTATGGATCCATACCAAATTAGTTTACTTTCAATATAAAATAATTTCTTAAGAAAATATACGTTTTTGACGGATATTGTAATTGTGTAAAGAAAATGAGTTGTTGTAATTATGTACTCATGTGATTGCAACTTAAGCAAAAGTTATCGTAATTATTGGTTTTGTATTTTCACCATTTTGGTGGTGAGGCAGATTTTCCTGTCGGCAATACTGACTTCTCACCAAATTTCTATTAAAGATTATATAAATGTGTACAGGTATTTGTATTTTTATTTTATTTTTGCGTTAAAAGGTTTTAGAAAGTTAAAGGAGTAAAGAACACGAATAAATAAATTAAATGATTTACAAGAGGACAATATTTTTATAATAAGCAATATACAAAGCTAAAGTTGTTAAATAAAGTTAACAAAATAAAGTTAAAATACAGCACAAAACGTTTTTCATGCGTTTTCTTACATTATACTCTTAGTGCAAATGAAATCATTTTCATGAAACAAATACTTGAATACTTTTTCTTCAAAAAAAAAACATATACTTGAATGCAGATTCTTCTTAGAATATTTAGGTATGTTGTTAACGTGTAGTATAAGGTATGCGTTGCGTAACAGTAGAAGAAAACACATTTTCGGTTTATAAAAATGTAGATAGCCGTATATATATATATATATAGATATTTTGGAAAGGACAATTGTATAAATATTGCATATGGAATAACGTATAATTAGGATATTATTTATCCTCAAGAATTTACCTTAGTTTGATGGTTGAAACCAATATTTAGACTAAAAAGAGCATTTTTGTCCGTTGATTGTGCTATTGATGAATGATGAGCATACACATGGAAAGATCAATGGCTCCAAGATCATTACGTTCATTTACGGGCAGCTTTGAATTTTTGGTAATGCATATGCACACTGCCTTTGATACTCAAAACTGCACAGTTTATGAGTACAAGAAGTAGCCGGAGACGCAGCAGATAGTGTAGAAATGATACTGCGTCGTTTGCATTGATAAAATTCCGAATTATTTCCTCGTGTTGTTTGGCACGTGCGGTTTAACAGTCTCTTACTTAGTTACTTGACCGGAATCTTGGCGCCTCAGTAATTTATGACGTATTAGTTTCCCCATGAATGACATCATCTGTATTTTGTTTATATATGTAACATTAACATAACACACTGTCTGATATTTTGAATACGTACCGACTATTACAAAAAAAAAACATAACATACTTTTTTTTTGAATCACTACGCAAAACATAACATACTATGAACTCTGAAGTCTGAAAATAATATTCTGTTTTACCAAATGTGATATATATATATAAGATGAGGCGATATGAAAGTTAAAAGAGACTTTCTCTCTCCTAAAAAGTTTTCTCCCCCTTCTCTCTAGCCTAACTCTCCATTAACGCCGCATCTCTCTGCTCCGGTGCTGGTGGTCCCTTAGACCGGCGTCGGAGGCTCCCGTTAGCTTCTTCCTCTTTTTGTTTGCTCCATCGACTCCTCTCTTCCCCCGTTCGGTCCTGCCTTAGCCCTGGTTTTGTCACGCTGCCTCAGGTCCTTCATCTATTCGCGATAGATCCAGCGGCTAGGGCGTTAGCGTAGGCAGATCTGGTGTGACGGCGACGATTGGTGTGAGGGACTGTCGGTTGGGGTCGGATTCGTGGGTGGTCGGCGCTGTTTGTATCTTCGCTGGAGCTCTCTCAGTTGATTTGACTTGGTACCATGGCGAGATAGAGGAAAACGTCTGGACCGGCGTCGATCTTCTCTCAAGCTTGTTCAAATCGCTGAAGATCCCTCTCAGTTTTTCCCAGATCTAGGGTTTCGACCTCGAGAGTGACGGCGCGTGGAGTCAAGGTGCGACTTCTTCCCGGCGGATCTTCATTGTTGGGTCTCCTTCGAGTGGCTCCTGTTAGGTTTGTGCCTTATGGCTGGGTTTAGGTCTCGGTTTCTTGTCTTCGGCCATATCCACTTTGCTCTCGGAAGATCCTACTACTGGTTCTCAGATGTGGGTGCGTGTGAGGAGCCTCTGTTCTCGGTGTTGTCGCCCGAGTTTAGTTGGTTTCTGTGGCAGCACGTGAAGAGTCACGAGACAGCATCAGCGTCTCTTTGTTGGTCTCTGTCTTCCGGAGGAAGGTTCTTGACTGTGGCAACTCGTCAGTCTCTCTCTCTCCACAAATAAGCGTCATCTGTAGGAGGTAATGCTTCTTTGGAAGTGTTGGTCTGTTGAGTATGGATAGGAGTTAGTTTGGCATTCGGTCCTCTTGCTAGTTTAAAGGTCGTTTTCTCTGGAGGAGGTGTGCCCGATGTGTCCCATTGCTCTATATGTGCGGTGGGTTAAATGGGTGTATACGGTCCCGTGGTTGGAGGATTGGAGGCAGCAATCTCCACTTCACCATCCCGAACGACGGCACCGCCGGTCTGTGGACTCCTCCTCGTGCTGCTGGTGAGGCGATTTTGAACGGACTTGCGGTTCCGTGATGGGTTTCTTTGTGTTGGTGTTGATGATTGAGTCTCTTGGAAGCTGTAGGCCTTTGCCCGGTGCTTCAAGGTTTAGGGGTGCCTTTCTCTCCGGGAGCTCGCGGCAACCGGGAGCTTAGTCCGCTCATACCTCTGCTTTGGACCATCGACGCTACGCTACTTCCGGTCCTTCTCATTGATCTTTCTTCTTCCGTTTAGAATCAGAATTTCTTATAGGTGTTCTGTTTAGTTTAATTACTGTTCTTCCGCTACTTGTCTTCTTCGTTCTTCTGTAAAAAATTAAAAATTTGGTATAATAAATTTAACATTTTACCAAAAAAAAAAAATGTGATATATATGATACATTTTATTAGTTTCCAGACTTAACACATTTTGCATGCTGTGTTATTACCTTTACTAACTTTTCAAAAAAAAAATTTGTTAAGTAACTATTTTTTTGGGAATTTTTTCATGCAAAAAAAATTTCAACCAATAAAAGTATTTAGCATTTAGAAATAAAGAATTTTAGATATATTTTTCAACAAATTCCATCAAATAATTTAGTGTAGAGACCAAGCAAAATATTACATCATGTGAATTGAAATATAAATCCAAAATTTTTCGAATTTAAACCTCTTACCAAAAATTCATCCATCAAATAAAAGTATCATTTTTTTTTTGGCTAAAAAAAAAGTATCATTTTGGTTAAAGATTTCGCGAGACGAGATAACGAATGATGATCACCACATTTCAGATGCTAAAACATCATTTTGATTTTTAATTATTAAAGCAAACAATCTTTATAGAGAAAATCAGTATTGTGTCCATAGATATTGCAATAACAAATAACAATAATCTAGTTAGGGCAAACACTTATGCTATAACACTATCCCAATGATTGCTTCTATTTTACACTATCTCGATATTAATTATAAATTGGTTCGAGAACCATCTATCTATAATAACCAAATTTACAATTTTGATTGGAATATTCAAAAGTGAAATAAACTAATAATAGTTGTTCATTTGCAAGTTCAGAGAAGAACCTACCTATATAGTTAGACTATTCCGCTGAGTTAATTAGCCACTATGTTAAATTATTTTGAACATCAAAATACCTACATCCATTTTCATGTAAGATCGTTGTTATCTTTTTGTTTGTTTGTGATATTTGTAACATGCATGAATATTACGGTTTGTTAAGTAAATTTTAACCAAAATGAATACTGTAAGCGGTCATAGTTCCTCATGATACGACACCATTAACGATGGATTAAAATATATTATTTGGAAAGAGCGGTTATGATTCCTCATGATACGATTACAAAATGAACTTATATATATATATGTATATATGAAAGCATAATGATAAAAGAGAAGGTATATCTCCAAGCATTCATTGAATAGGTTAATATATATATGAGTAACCCTAGATAAGCACGATCGAGCATGTGTAGGAATAATTTGATCTAGGTTTCTTTTATTTAAAAGAAAATGATGAACCAAGACTATATAAGTAAATACATTTTTCCTGTGTATCATTAATCACTTAATCAGCTCACATCATGAGTTTTGATTCGTTAAAAGACTTGCACGTTTATCTCCTTCGCAATTTGCACAATTTAATACTACTATAATTGTTTAACCATATGATGGTTTTATATATAAGTAGTCTAATGATTAAGTATATTAGCGATAATAATTAGTCAATATGAATTCAAGCAAAGTATTTCTTTCAAAAATTTCTGTAGCCTAAGGATTTAACATTGAAATCCAAACTACTGGTGGTAAAATCGATAACGCAGCCTTGATAATACATTGAAATCCAAACTACTAGGTGATGCCTAAAACTTCAGAACATATTTTCTGTTTGTAGAGAAGATAATGACAGCGAAAGATGTCATGATTTTTGATTTGAGTATATGAAAACATGCAGAATAATGAAAGAAACATGAAGAATAAGAAGTATTGTTATTATTATGAACTAGTTCAACTAGAACTACTTATATTACATATCCAGTTTAACCAAAGTTATGACTGAATGAATTCTGGAGCTGATGATGAGAACAAACTACATTTATATACGAACTACTACATGATTAATGAATGACAATGTTGACTTACGACATTAATGAATGACAATGTTTGACTTACGACATTTTTCTTAAATGTATAATCTTTTCCATGGATTTACACTTGCTTACTTGCTTAGTTTTTGATATGTTGATGTAGTATGAGACCGATGGTCGTGACGCAAGTGGAAATGTTGGGTGTATTAGGTCCATATGCGACGTTCATATGCAAGTTCTTTCGTTTTCTCCTTATCGCGCATAACCAAAAGTGAAAGTAGAGTAGGTAGGAGAATATACATGCTTGTTATTAAATCTGATTTATCCGTTTGTGCTTTAACGGGTGATAGGGATGTTAAGAGAGGCAAACGAACATCAATGTGGAAAGCTATATATCTCTTATGTCAAGAGTTTGGTGCCAGTAACAGAGACGAGAGGAAAGCTGAAGCTAAATATTAGTATCTAACTTCAGCTTTCCTGTCAACACCTTCTTGTTGTTTTTAGACGAACTTGCTATCTTGGGCATTTAAAAAAAAATGATCAGAAAGTAAACTATGAGATAGCAAAACGAACGATTTAGGGTAATTTACACAATCAAATTTAACAAGACAATAGTAAAAGATATCGAAGTCAACCTTATGAGTCGCTTTACATCTTCAGACGACAAACAATAAGGGTAAACTTACAGTCATGATCTCAAAATCTGATTGATTTTTTTTTATCCCTTTTACATGTCTTTAACTTGGTTACAAATTAGAATAGGAGATCAAAGAACAAATACCAGGATTTGTTTGACTTGAGATCTTGATTCTCATATCTGGAGATCGTCTATGGATAGCTCATTTGCAGACAGGAGCTTCAGTTTCTGTGGGACACAAGAAGATAAATTACTTCAACTGAGAGGTTTATTCATAGTTTAACCAAATCTCCGAATGTGAAGTATGTGTGTAATGCTTACCGTTATGAACTGTGGAGGATCATCGAGGCTTGTGGACCCGAGGATTACTTCTCTTTTGAGTTTCGTGGTTAGTTTGTGACATACTTTTAACTGAAAAAACAAACAAATAGCTCAGTAAGAAGAGAGATCATCATGCATCTTGATTATATGGTTTGCTTATAGTTCCCAACAGTAAGATTGTTTTTTTCTTTAGCCTCTTACCTCTGATCTTGTCGCTCCACCAACAATAAACACAAATATTCGCTGTCCCATCTTTCTGAAATCGCTAGACGCATGTCTCAACACCGAATCACTGCAAGAAGGAAAAATAGTTTAAGATTAGAAGTTTGCTTTTCGCTTTCTGAAATAAGGTGGCAAGAAGTGGATTCTTCAAATGAACAATGAGGGGCGTGTTTTAACTCAAACTCCTGCAAAAAAGCTAAGAAGTTCAGTTTACCTTGAGTATCCATCATCTGAGCCACGAGGTTTAGCCCAAGTTGGTGTGCGTCTTGATCTCATGGACTGAGCAGCTTGACCTTGATTACTACTTGCTGATGAAGAAAGCGAGGTTGATCCGTGGAAACTCGGGCTCGGGTCGTTCATACATGGGTAATCCTCTTTCGGCAATTCTCCTTTGCCAAGCTTCTCTATGAGTTCCTGCAAAATTCCAACAAATGGAACTTTTGTGATGCTAAAAAATCTTTGAGTAATGCTCCATGCGAAGTTCAAGGGCGGTGACGAAGTGCACCTCAACCATGGGGTAAAAACGAGATAGCTGCCATGCTGCTTCCTCTTGGCGCTCTTTCCTGACAGCTCGTTTCTTCTGCAGCCCCATTAACAAAGAATGTTTAGGAAGATTCACACACATTATGGAACATTCAGAGATAAGATGTTACCTTGTGGAGATCAAACTTCAAAGTGAAACCTCCCGGAGTGTTCTTTTTAGCATCGACGGCTGAACCAAGCAATCTCATATTATTCACAGCGCTCATGTCGTCAGAAGGGAGTTTTGCCAGCTAGAAACAAAAGGAATAAAGCCTTAGATGGGGTGGATAGAACCAAACAAAGATCCAAGAAACGTTAATCCCACCAAGTTACCTTCATTAGATTTTGACCTTTTTCCCCTTCGAATTTTTCAGGGTAAATTGTTGCGAGGATCATCAGCAGGCGTAACTTACCTTCACGACTTGCCTCCTGTACAGAAGTTCGAAAATACATATAGGTCAACAGCTCAATATCTCATGGAATATTACAGTACACCAACAACTATTAACTAGATGCAAACCTCTTGAGTACTCAAATATTTTATCACATCTTTCATCCCAGCATCACCAAAGACAAGGTCTTGTTCAAGTTGTCCAAGCTCCCGAAGTCCCTGCTCTCTGATAAGGTTGTTGATTTTTCTAGCAATCTGCAACGATAACAAAAGTTACATGAATTCGACGCTCAGACAAAAAAAAAAAAAAAATAATGAAAAGCCAAAAAAAACGACAAATTTGGATAGCTCTTTAGATACAATATCTGGGTAATGTCAATTACATGATGCACATGTATAGAGTAATTGTGTCTTGTGTCTTGCACCCCTAAAGTTGAACTTTCTAAGAGTTACAGAATACAAACTAGAGGCATATAACATTTGAACTGGAGGTGGATGCAACAAGAAAAGACAAGGGGGCGTTGCTCATAACTAAGGAACTACCTCCACATGGAGAGACAGCTTGTCAATTTGTTCACTGTATTGTGGCAATGCTTGAACCATCTTCTGCAAATCCCTCGTGGAAAATTCACTTCCCTCTCTAAAAATAAGAAACGAAGAAAATTACTAAATAGCAGAGAACAAAGAGAGTACTTCTCCAATCAAATAAAGTATTCACCCTAGATTAACGCTGAGTTATGTCAGAGTATGATCAAACTGAAAAACAAGCAGACATACAGTAAAATCTGGTTCTATCAGTTCAGGGGAAGTGCAATATACGCTGCCAAAGTAAAAGTAATACCCACCTCTTACCATGCTGAAGCTGAGCGGCTTTGTTTTTCGATAAGAAATTGGTCATCTTGTCATGCAATCTTTCACTAGCCTGATGGAAAACGCAGGTCAAAAGGATTCACTTTTTTCCATTATCAACGAGAAATATACCTAGGTATAACACTCACATCTGCTATATGTGCATGTCGAAGCTCTAGCCAAATAGGATCGTGTTCCTCCAAGAGCACATCTTTCTTCTCTGGTTGTCCACCTGACTTGCTTGGAATCTAAAAGCTAAAGGAAATCAAATGGAGTATCCAGGACGAGAGAGCCACCAAAAATACACAATAACTTATACAGCAAAGAGTTGAACTTACCACGTGTACATATTTGTTTCCGTCCATATTCAGTAAATCATGGCACATAGCATCATAAGTCCACTCATGTATAATAGGGGCAATCTAGACATTCAAAACAAGTAAATGCTGCTAATCATATACCAATGTAGAGGAGGAAGCACGAACACCATAAGTAGATGAATGCAATCTTGATTAATAAAATTAACAAATGAAAGACCCATCAAATGCAAAAACAGTACTAAACCTGATCTATGGATCTGTCGAGGATGAGTAGCTCACACGTTTCAGTCTGTGGGAAATTTTCAATCGACTGTTTGTGTTTTGCTAGACAGTTCCAGATTCCAGCTGCTAGCTTCGTGGGAATTAAATCGCGCATAGTTGTCATTGTCGATGCGTCAAGTGACTTTGCAGCGCGGTATCGTACTGTTGGAAATTCCTGTAAAATCCAAAATGATTCAGAAGAGTCATATCCTGAATCCCTGATAATAGTCGTTAATCGTGAGAATAATGTTTAGTACCCGCAGTGAAGCAAAGACTGTGGCAATTCGAGAAGCCATCACATTTAAGCACGCATCGCCCTTTCGAGAAGTTTCCTCATCACCGAAAAGATCCTCTAGAGCTCTCTCATGATCGGTGATGAAACCCTGAATTAATTATTGTTTTTGTCATCTGCGACTCTCTTTCACATTATGAAACATACAACGACAACATGATACCACAGGTTATACCTGGCTATCGATAGCAAAGAACTCCAAGTTCATCTGCAAAAATGAAAATCAATAGTACGTTATCTATATGGATACTATCATAGCTATTTAACGCATACACTAAAGTAATTAAATTGAATAGAAACAATCAGAATACACTAGAAAGTGTGATTTTTCTGCAATATACACCTCTCTCAATGCTCCAATCCGAGGTAATACACTCGAATCTTTTTTTATGTGACCAACCAGCTCCTTGGAAACCGGGGAACTGAAGAAAACAAATGCCCTTCACAGAGAGGAATAAAGAAAAAAAAAATCAGTGTTACAAAGAAACTGTCTTCAGGATATATCTGATAACTAAGAGGGAATCATCTCCTTACTTCTTGTACAATGGTGATTTCCCAGACATGTCTGACAAGAACATGATGACGCTGATGATACACAATCAAAGAGTTATATAAGATGAAATAGCGAATGACACAATTTTGAGCGCAGCTAAGGAACAACAAAAGATAAATTACTTCTCTTTAGTTGGCTGGATGAAGTAAATGGCATCCATTGAAGGTAGAGGTTGTCTTCGTCTAAAAATGTCTTCAACCACTACATAGAAATGATACATCACACTCAATTAAGTTATTCCCCGATAAAGCATCATAACCAAAATTTTCACACAATAAAGCACTTAATTCTCACATGAAACTCCTTCTTGTGTGATATCAGCCATTTTGCAGGCGTAGGACATTATCTTGACAGTAAGTTTGTCCATGATTAGTACCTAAATGCAACAATAAAGGAAAAAAAAAAGAAACTTAGCAGAAAAATAGGTATCAACCTTAAACCCAATAACATTATCTGGCCAGCCCACGGGGAAGGAAGCACACGTAAACATACCTTCCAGGTGGATTTTGAGCTCCCTGTCTTCGCAGATCTAAGCATCTCATACAAGAGTCCTGGGAAATAACGAAGCGCAAAAGATCAGATAAAACCTCACAAAAGCATAGAAGAAAACTATAGCGCCTTAAGAGGAAACAAGCAATGATAACAGCCAAAGCCTGAAGAAAATATAGAGCCAAGGATGCATAACATGTAATAGTAATACACTACCGATAACTCTACAATGTGACTACAATTAAACGAACTCAAAGCCTAGGAATACACCATAACATAATCAATCCTTTCATCGTCTTTATCACAGACATACAAAAGTTTCCTCCTTGAAGTGTCCATAAACATGATTTGGTAAACTACATCAGCATTTTTTTTAGCTCTAGCCACTAGCCTCGTCAAACAACCATGCGGGTCAACAAATCTAAGTAGATCCACAATTTGCTACAACTCGCAGATCCACCACCAGCATAATACCGATTCATAAACCTCGTCTTAATCTAAAATTCTAAGATTTGAGCACAAATCATCATTATAACAAGCAACAGCTTTCCCAATGTTTCAATTCCGCTACAAGTCTTAGCCATTGAACTCGCGTATTCTCTTCGGACAAACCAATTAAAAAAACCTCAAAAAAAAAAAATCTAAACTTTATCGTTCTCATGAAGCGTAGAAACCAGAATCAAAACGAAACGATACGACTAAAATGGATACTCCACATAACCCGGAACCAAAAATAAATCACGTGAATCCAGAAATTAAATCGACAAGTCAATTCGAATCAACGAGAGTCAATACAGATTCAATCCAACAAAAATCAAAATAGAGAGAAAGAGAACTCACGTTCGCGTGTAATCTGCCGGAAATTCTTGTAGTCGGCGGCCTGAGACGACGAATCGGAATCGGAGTACGACATGGCTGCGATCTACAAGCTTCTGACTCCGGTCAATATCTCCGATCGACGAATCGAACAAAAAGGTCGACCAGAGACAAAGAGAGAGAGATTGAAGATCGCGAACGACAAATGACGAGGCGAAGACCGATGAAGAGAAAGCTACCTTTTTTTTATTTTTATAATAACTAAATTAAAATTATTTTTAACTAAATTCTCTGTTTCGAAAACCGCGGTGGCTGGTGAAGATAAAGTTTAGACCGTGTTGACCCGAACCGGCGGTTTGAATCGGTAAATCGAACTTTCGATTTGGACCGGGTCTTTTTGACCAACGTGCCCCTACAATCGCTGCTGCTGTGTTTGACGTGATGAGACCGTTAACCAACGTTTAAATGTTTGTGGACCTCCTAATTACTTCTGTAAATGTTACTTATACGTCAATTGATTTAATTCATTTTCGTGCGAAACTCTATAAAATTTTAATTAAATAATTACGTCAATATTTATTATTTTTGGTAGTTTCACTCTTTTTCAAACACAAGCGTCACCTGTGGCTTCTTTCAGTTTCAGTTTTAGGTAGTTGGGCTAGATTTTAATCATTCCAGGCTCCAATATTTGATTAGTTAACTTTGAGTTTAGGCGTTCAGGTCCAACGAAAAGCATAAGTTATCTATTCCACTCTAATGGGCTCACGCGGTCCCCAAGAACTGTTTATGAGCCCAATGTGTGGATTATCTTAATGATGTACATGAGTCAATAAATGTCTCCAATGGTCGTTTTTTAATAAATGCACTTTGTGACCCAATGGATCACTTTTTGACAAGTTTCAAGCTCATTCACATGAAAACGCACTATTGGAATTATCTATCCACTCTCCTTGTATTATATCTGATCCTTCCGTCTTTAGTTTACTTCATCACATGATACCTTATCTCTAACACAAGAAGACCATTGTGAAAGAAAGAGAAACCAAGCTAATGCCCTTTCACCTTGTAAGCAACATGGTTCTTTCTTTCAGACAGGAAGATGGGCCAGTAAAAGACATGAAAATTGAAAGTAATCAACCATTTGTTTTCTCCAAAAAAAAGTAATAAACCATTTGCCTCTAGTTCTTTTTTTTTTAAAATTATACAGAGGTATCGTGATCCTACAGAAATGATCCAGACTACTCACATATTGTCACGTGTCGGTCCTCTGTCAGTGGCGATACCGAAATGTTAATTCCCCAATTCGAACCCAGGTGGCGATACTCACAGCTGTAAGCCCTTTACCACTAGAGCTAGAAGTTTCGGTTCATTTGCCTCTAGTTCAGCATTGTTTTATGTAAAAAAGTAACACCCAAGGAGATGTTGGAACCAAATTTTATAGAACTTTATGGCTGAGTAAAATGTTGATTTCTGTAATGATTTTTTAAACATTGTCTACCTTATATTATCGTTTCCATCACGCTTGTGTTCCGTTTTTTCAATCAAGATTTTGATAGTCTTACAAGAGAGAGTGAAACTGATAAGATACAAACAAAGATTTTACAGTCTTGCTCAATCTTTCAACCAATGTAACGTTTTTTATATATCATTGGTTGTTGCTGAGATCTAAAACAAGTATGATACAACAGCATCTATGGAGTCTTATGTACAAAGTGATATACAAGAATCCAAATAACACACTTCTCACAACTCATAAAAGTTTACTCTCTAGATACTAAATACATGTTCTTCTCCTGACCTCTGATCAATATGTGTGATCCATCTCCTCTTACTCTTCTCAATCTTCCCCGAGTTCCTAGCCGCCACATGAGCAATCTCAATACCTCCGGTGACCGGAAGAGTCACCGTTCTAACAACTTCCCTCTCTCTCAAAGCCCTTCTCCAGCTAAAACCCGAAGAGCTTCTCGAATACCCGTTTCTACAAACCACAACCGCTCCTCTGCTTCCAAACGCAGCGTTCCTCAACGCACCCGCTGCAAACTCCTTGTTCCGCCAGTCCACGACCAAGAAATCTATCCCTTGTATCTCCTTCATCGCCATCTCGGGCTCTTCGGCGATGATCGTCTTCGGTAAGTTCAAGGGAGATGAAGATTCTTGGATGGCTTGGAGATAAGCTGATTCCGATCTTGCGTTTTGTACGATGCATACGTGTTTCGCGTTTGCGTGTTGGCTCGCGACGTTTAAGCCGATACTCGAGGCTATTGCGTCTCCGTATGACCATGTCTCGACGATTAGCTTCGCGTTCCATCCGGCCGCCATCGCTGATATTAGCTCCGCCGCGTCAGGTGTTTCAAGATTCTCGCACTGGAGATTAGAAAAAAAAACAAAACATAAACGTAAGAGATCGTTAAAAGAGCGAATCAAGAATTCAAGAATGATATATAAGACATAGAACGTACCGATTTAACGGTGTCTAAGTAAGCCTTAGATGCAGTCTCCGGAGACCAAACCAACTTCATTTCTTCTTCTTCTTTGTCTTCTTTCTCTCGTTTCTTGGGATCTTCGTGTTGTTTGTGTTTAGCCTAATGAATGTTACTTTTTATAGAAGACTTTGACGACAAGGAAAGTCTCGTTTCGTCTTTTTATTGGGTGGAGACTTGGCTATGGCCCATGTATTTTAGCTCTAATTTTGAATTTAGCCCCAATATTATTGAATTAATCAAGTACATCCAAAATTAACTGTTTACTTATCCTTAATTGGAATATAAATAACAATAAAATTTCAAAATGAGCCTAGATAATGCATATATGAATAGCTAACTGAGACAGATAGTGTAGTTTTATTCAAAAAAAATCTTTTTAAGGGTGAGATTTAGAAACTGTGTAATATGTGGGGCTGATAGATAATTTTAAAAAGATGATTTGTTTTGTTATTCCCCCTTCTAAAGATAGGGTTGTGTTGTTGACACGATTCCAGGGGAAGATGTATATAGGCTTTAGAGTTGGATTATAACGAGATCTAAACTAACTAGTCTATATTTAGTCCAAAGCGGTTTATCTACTGCTTTTTGTTTGTTAAGTAACTTTCGAATATTTCATTTGGCTTCTATAATATTCTCCAATACTAAATGATATTATGCTAAGTACCATTCTTAGTGAATTGACTTGCTATTGTAAGATTACCTAACTAAAACCATAATCACTTGGCACTTGGTTAGTTTAACAAAATTGGAATGTTCTCCCTTTTAGTATATTGTTTGTGATTGGGTTATTGTGCAGTTGAATGATTCTTTAAGATAATGTCTGTTCTTTGTTAAATATAATAGATAATGTCTCATTGATCGTTGATAAGTAGTGCTGGATACTTTTCATCGAGTGATAATGGAGATTGTCAAAGATAATGCATAACAAGTGAATCACATTTCAAAGTACACTAAAGAAAGATAAAGCATAGAACTCAAACATGTGAGTTTTATTCAAGTGGGAGGAAGGTGCCTTTTAAATCACATGATGATATCATATGCTATATACATTGATGGTGACCAATGCATTTAATCTATTGTCTTTGAGCCCCATGGATCCATTGATGGTGACCAATGCGTTTAACATATTGTCTTTGTGCCCCATAGATCCAAATATGTGGGACAAATATAAGCTTTTTATGATTCCTATGTCACTTTGAAAACGACTCTACAGGCTGTGGTTTAAAGAAATATTAGGTCATGTTTATTCCTTTTTTACACCACTTTCTCAAACTTAATCATTTGTTGTATGGTGGAATTAAATATTTTAAGCAATTGGTTTTCCAATTTAACATTTATTTTCCGTCATCTGATAACATAAAACTAATAAAGGGAAACTTATAAAAACAAAATAGAATACAAACGGCTGTCGTGAAGTATCGACACTAGAGTCAAACGGCTAAACACACGAGATACAATCCAAACAAGGGAAACTTACACAAACACACGAGATACAATCCAAACAAGGGAAACTTACACAAAACTAGACGTTTTATACCGAACAAGTTTTGACGAAACTGCAAAATTGAAGTTGACAACAATGACCACCAAGAAGTAGACACGACACTACTAAGCTCAAAAGATGAACCATACAAGCATACACCCAAGGAAGAAGAAAATATAATGCCAGAGAAATTTGCGGCGAATAACGAGATAAAAATAACGATTAACAACCATTTAAAGAACACCAAACGAGGATGAAAATAACGAGGGAGAAGAAAACCTTATGCTAGAGGAATTAGCCGCGATAAAAAGAACGAACATAACGATTAACAACAATAAAAGAACACCAAACGAGGATCTATCGGGGTAGGCAAAATATTTATAATTTTTTTTATCTGATTCATTATTCATTTCGATATAAACAGAAAAGTCTGAATATCCATAATTTTATGAATCAAACCAAATAGCTAATTACTAATATGCAATATCTGTAAAAAACGAAAAAAGTCACAAATACTAAAAATTTAAATTATCTGATACAGTCCATTATATACATATTATATATATATCCATATATTTAAAAAATATTATATATATAACTGTTTAAATATTATATTTTATATAAGTTTTACAATATATTTATTCAATTAATTTTTATATCAGTTATTATAATTTTTAAAAATAACTAATTCTCATTTTGTAATAAAATATTATTATTTTATATTATTTTGAATTTTTATTTATTTACATGGATCGAAATCGAATCGGATATCCAGAACATTTATGTTGGATGATTAATGATTCGAGAGACTAAAGATATAATTGGGCCAGGCTTACATAAATTAAACGGGCCTTAAATCTTGTAATGCCGTATGGCCCATATCGATGCTTCTTTCGTCTAAAAGCTGAAAACGCCACCACATACACTCCAATCTCAAAGTCGCTGTACAGAAGAAAAAGCAAAGAGCTCATTTTATACACACAGAGAGAACTCCAGACCCGGAATCTAACCCGAAAACCCGGAAAATCGAGAAAAATGGGCAAGGACGGCCTGAGCGACGACCAGGTGTCATCGATGAAGGAGGCCTTCACGCTCTTCGACACCAACGGCGACGGCAAAATCGCGCCGACCGAGCTCGGGATCCTCATGCGATCGCTCGGCGGGAACCCGACCCAAGCCCAGCTGAAATCAATCACCGCCTCCGAAAACCTAACCGCTCCGTTCGATTTCGACCGGTTTTTGGATCTCATGGCGAAGCACCTGAAGACGGAGCCTTTCGATCGCCAGCTCCGCGACGCCTTCAAGGTGCTCGACAAGGAAGGCACTGGGTTCGTGGCAGTGGCGGATCTGAGGCATATCTTGACAAGTATCGGGGAGAAGCTGGAGCCTAACGAGTTTGATGAGTGGATCAAGGAGGTGGATGTGGGGTCCGATGGGAAGATCAAGTATGAGGATTTCATTGCCAGGATGGTTGCTAAGTGAGATCTAATTTGCTTTAAAGTTTGAATTTTTTTTTGAAGTTTGGGTTTGTTGACTTGGGATTAGTACTAACTTTACTTTGTTGTTCCCTTTCTAAAGGAAATGTTGTGTGGTGTTGATTCCTACTTTTTTTTTTTTTTTTTAATTCTAAGAATGTTTAATCTCTCGAAAAGTTTCACTCTTGTGCCTTTTTGTTCACTTTTAGCTCTTTTAATGTCAAAATGTGCCTGGTCTGGATTCATGTGTTGGTCTCTTGCTCCGCATCATATAGAACTTCGAATTTGTTTATAAGATATTGTGTTTCTCTTAAGCTTTTTGGTATCCTTCACATGGTGTGGAAGGCTAACCATGTTGTGCTGTTGGATTTTGCTCTTTAGTAAAATGGATAGCATGGAAGTTCCTTACGCCCTGACATTGTAGTTCTTGTCTTGGCCTTGGTTTTTGACTAGGAGATGCTTGGATTCTTGTTATGGTACTTCTTTTATATAGATGGTAAAACTAAACATTACTTTTAGTCTGGTGCTATCATGCAAGTTTCATAATTTGATTAGATGGATTGCATACTCTGTAAATTCTTGTGAATTTTCACTATTTGAACTGTTCGATTTAAATCTCTGATAATAATGATAATAAACACCACTTGACACATAAGCAACAATGATAGCAACATTAGCATCGTAAACTGCGAAGTGACAATACTTGGATCGCCAGATCAAAACAAATCGGTACTCTGACCGTTGAAAGGAAACGTCCCGCCAAAAAGAGATTTGAAAAAAGGAAACAAGAGGAGAATGAAAATCAGTTTACCTGATGAACTGTGATGGTCTTTGTTCTGTTAATATGCTTTCTTGGTTCGGTTTTGGTTTGTAAGTCTAGATCATTGACTTCGAGTTGGCTAGAGTTGGGGTAAGTTAGGGGGACTGAGTGCAAATTACTTGTCTGATGGGTTGTCTCTATGCAGAATTTTTGGATCGTCTTTCATTTAAGAGTGTAGATTTTTCTTGTGATATAAGTCAGTACCTGAGATCAAGATGACTGCATTTTCTAAGGTTCATGCTCAGCAGTCAATTTTTGATTATTATTACTCTCTCGAAGTTGCTTGCAAAGGCTAATGATAAACTGCAGATTGACTTATGACGGCTACAGACAGCTAGTGTGTATTCAAGATCTCTTAGCTTCAAGGGATATAAAATCAACGGTACAATATCTCTATAAACCCATTAAACACTTTCATGTTTGTTGAAATGATCCGTTCATTGTTGTGCTCTTGACTCTTGTTGTAGATGGTGGGGGAAAACGAAATGAACATGAGCAAACCAACTTCCCCATTTGAACCAGACCAGAGCCATATGGAAAAACATGTATGTTTGGGCAGCTCTTTCGTCAGTTTCACGTTGAGCTATCCACGTTTAGTGCATTTTGGACGTCTTATCAGTGAAGTTGCGTGGGTATATTATGTCATTTATGTGAAACATGGAATAATAGGAAAGAATATGGGATTGCTTCCAGAAACATGTAATAAAATAAGGATCATTTCAGATGGAGGAGACTTGGATACTTTGGTTTCTATGGTGGATAAATAAGGATCTCTGAACTCATTCGCTCATGCAAACATCTTATTCATATCTTTTCTTCCTTTCAAATATTTTTCTGCTTAACTTCTTGTTTTGTTCTGTGAATCTCTCTCGTCTGTGCAGCGATGGGAGGTTGTTTCTCTGTCTCATTGCCATGTGATCAAGTGGTGAATCAAGTCTCCCAATGGTTATGCCTCAAAGAGAGTTACGTTCACAACCTCGCCGAGAATCTAGCGTCACTGGAGAAAGCCATGGGAACTCTCAAGGCTAAGAGAGATGATGTTCAAGGGAGGGTAGACAGAGAAGAGTTTACTGGACATCATCGAAGGCTTGCTCAAGTCCAGGTATGGCTTACGAGTATCCTCACAATGGAAAACCAATATAGTGAGCTTCTTAATACTAGGGACGTTGAGCTTCAAAGGTTGTGTCTCTGTCGATTTTGCTCTAAAAATGTGAAAAAGAGTTATCTTTATGGGAAAAGGGTTATGGTAATGTTGAGGGAGGTAGAGAGTCTTATCCGTCAACAACGAGAATTTGATGCGGTGACTGATGAAACTCCTATAGCGAAGGGTGAAGAGTTGCCTATCCAATCGACAGTGGTAGGTCAGGAAACAATGATTGAAATGGTATGGAACCGCCTGATGGAAGATAGAGTTGGACTTGTTGGTCTGCATGGAATGGGTGGCGTTGGCAAAACCACCCTTCTCATGCAGATCAACAATAGGTTTTCTGAAAGAGGGGGTGGGTTTGATGTTGTGATATGGGTTGTGGTGTCTCAAAATGCAACAGTCCATAAGATTCAAGGGAGCATCGGTGAAAAGCTAGGCCTTGGGGGTAAAGAGTGGGGGGAGAAAAGCGACATGGAGAGAGCCCATGACATCCACAACGTTCTCAGGAGGAAGAAGTTTGTGTTGTTTCTGGATGATATATGGGAGAAAGTGAATTTAAGTACGATTGGAGTCCCATATCCGAGCAAGGTAAATGGAAGCAAAGTAGTATTTACCACTCGCTCTCGAGATGTGTGTGGGCGCATGGGAGTTGATGACCCGATCGAAGTCTGTTGTCTGGACACGGACAAAGCCTGGGATTTGTTCAAAAAGAAAGTCGGAGAACACACACTGGGAAGGCACCCAGACATTCCCGAACTAGCAAAAAAAGTCGCTGGTAAATGCCGTGGCCTACCATTGGCACTTAATGTCATTGGTGAAACCATGGCGAGCAAAAGATCAGTACAAGAGTGGCGTCGAGCAGTTGATGTGTTGACTTCATCTGCGACAGAGTTTTCAGGCGTGGAAGATGAGATTCTTCCGATATTGAAGTATAGCTACGATAGTTTGGATGGCGAGGTGACCAAGTCATGTTTTCTGTATTGCTCTCTGTTTCCTGAAGATTACCTGATTGATAAAGAGAGATTGATAGAGTACTGGATAGGTGAGGGGTTCATTGATGAGAAGGAAGGTAGAGAGATGGCATTGAACCAAGGTTATGATATACTCGGGACCCTTGTCCGTGCATGTTTGTTGTTGGAAGATGACGAGGATGAAAGAGAAGTGAAAATGCATGATGTGGTGCGGGACATGGCCATGTGGATAGCTTCGGATCTAGGAAAGCATAAAGAAAGATGTATCGTACAAGCTCGTGCTGGGTTATGCGAAATACCCAAAGTGAAGAACTGGAAAGATGTAAGAAGAATTTCGTTGATGGGAAATAATATTCAAATCATATCTGAGAGCCCTGACTGTCCTGAACTTACAACCCTCCTCCTTCAAAGAAACCACTCTCTGGAAGAGATATCAGATGGATTCTTTCAGTCTATGCCAAAGCTACTGGTTTTGGATTTATCATATAATGTTCTCAGAGGATTAGGAATGGATATGTGCAATTTGGTTTCCTTGAGATATCTTAACTTGTCATGGACAAAGATATCAGAATTACATTTTGGTTTATACCAGTTGAAAATGCTAACACATCTGAATTTGGAGGAGACGAGGTACCTTGAGCGTTTAGAAGGGATATCAGAATTGTCAAGCTTGAGGACATTGAAACTACGAGATTCCAAAGTGCGGCTAGATACGAGCCTAATGAAGGAGCTGCAGCTCTTACAACATATAGAGTATATAACCGTAAATATCTCGTCAAGTACTTTGGTTGGGGAGACATTGTTCGATGACCCCAGAATGGGAAGATGCATCAAAAAAGTTTGGATTCGCGAGAAAGAGCCAGTAAAAGTAATAGTTTTGCCAGATTTGGATGGTCTCTGTTACATCTCCATAAGGAGTTGTAAAATGTTGGAGGAAATAAAGATAGAGAAGACACCATGGAACAATAGCCTGACAAGTCCATGCTTCTCAAACCTCACTCGAGCAGATATACTATTTTGTAAGGGTCTAAAGGATTTGACGTGGCTGTTGTTCGCTCCAAACCTTACTGTTCTTCAAGTGAATAAAGCAATACAACTAGAGGAGATAATAAGCAAAGAGAAAGCTGAGAGTGTTTTAGAGAATAATATTATTCCTTTCCAGAAACTAGAATTTCTTTACTTGACCGATTTGCCTGAGCTTAAGAGCATCTACTGGAATGCTCTGCCATTTCAACGTCTGAGAGAACTTGACATAGACGGTTGTCCAAAGCTGAGAAAGCTTCCTCTGAATTCGAAAAGCGTCGTCAACGTTGAAGAATTTGTCATATACTGCTGCCATGACAAAGAATGGTTAGAAAGAGTTGAATGGGAGGATGAAGCCACAAGACTCCGTTTCTTACCTTCATGTAACACTCCGGGATTCCAATGATCTGTTGTTCTGTTTCTCTTTTTTTTCTTCTGTAATTGCATACTCTGTTTCACGTAAGCTGTTAATTATGTGGATGTCTTGGATAATTTACTCATTCTCTGTTTCAAACTGTTAATAGTTTTAGTTTGTCCTAAAAAAATCATCATCTATTCCCTTTAACAAAAACAAATATAAGTTACCCCAAGCAAGTTAAGTGTTTTTCTTTTCTTTGCCATATCCGAATCGCCCGATCAAACACATCAGAACCGTTGAAAAGTAACGGTCATAAATTCCCGCACAGAAAAGAAAAACAGATACAAATAAACAGAACAAGAGAGTTCGTCCTATATATTTTTTTCAAAAACAAGAGTTTTTGGATCGGTTTGTCACTGTAGAAAAAAAAAAAAAGATAACTTCCATGGATCCGATTGCTTAGGAGATTGAGTTCGAGATCACTATAGATTGGAGTAAGTTAATGGAACCAAGTGCAGACCATGTGTTTGATTAATTGTCGCTGTGAAAATGTTTTTGAAGCACCTGTGGTCGAGATGACTACTTTTTTCTAAGGTTCATGCTCTTAAATCTTAAGCCAACCATTGTTTAGTCTCGTTATATTGCTTGCAAAGGCTATGAAACATTGCAGACTGACCTTATGAAGGCTACACATAGCGTATTCAAGCTTGGTAACTTAAAAGGGATATAAAATCAACTTACACCTACTCTTATATTTTCAGACTGACCTTATGGAGGGATATAAAATCAACTTAACACTTTTCTTTTCTTACCTAATGAAGGCAGACTCTTATATTTGCTCCGTTTCGTTGAATTGATGTACTTTAGGATCAGGTTCAGGTGATCCACACATGAACTCTGAATTGGTATATTTATCTCCCTTTTATCACTGTCTATTGTGTTTTCTCATACGTAGGGTCAAAGGTTTTCGGGTGAAAAGAGCTTCATGGAGTGAAGGAGCAACACCAACAATATTACTGAGCAATGTTTATTAGGACATATCTCGGGTGATTCTTCTGGTTCATGCTAACCTTAGTCCTTTTTTTCAATCTGTGAGAGAACCCTTTATCTCAATGGAGCAAATATAAGAGTCACTCTCAGATCTCTAAATATACACATCTCTGTTTCAATAATATAAAAACTTGTATATGTTTGTTCCGCTCTGACTTCGTATTATGGAAAAAATGGTTCTGAACTTGAATCATGTATTATAGCCGATAAGATGCTTAACATAATTTTTTTTTGACTAAACGTGAAACTTTTTTCATGAAGAAGATCTGTGCTTTGTTCCTCAGTTATTAATCTTCCAGTGGTTCTGACATTTATAAATGTTTTTGTGCTAAGTACTATATAAGTTGGTTGTTTCCATATTATGTAAGAAACTGGCTAACACTTCTAAAGGAGTAGGCTTAGCTTAATAATCTTGATATCTTTGATGGATACAGTAGCACCTTTGGACTTCTGCAATAATTCTCTTTGCTTTCCCGGAGACAGTATTGATTATTCAACAAACTTATCTTTTTTGCTTGGTCTTAAAGTGTTAAGACAGCAACAACCACAAAACCTTATCTTCTATTTCCTTCCCTTCTAATAATTGTTTAGCTTATGTTTCCTTCTCTATCTCTCTTTGTGTTGTGCATCAATGGGAGGCTGTTTCTCTGTCTCAGTGTCATGTGATCAAGTGGTGAATCAAGTCTTCCAATGTCTATGCCTCAAAGGAAGTTATATCCACAACCTCCCCCAGAATCTACTGACTCTCCAGAAAGCCATGGGAGCTCTCAAGGCGAAGAGAGATGATGTTCAAAGGAAGGTAGAGAGAGAAGAGTTTACTGGACAGCGCCGAAGGCTTGATCAAGTCCAGGTATGGCTTACGAGTATCCTCACAATGCAAAACCAATATAATGAGCTTCTTAATACTAGTGAGCTCGAGCTTGAAAGGTTGTGTCTTTGTCGATTATACTCTAAAAATGTGAAAAAGAGTTATCTTTATGGGAAAAGAGTTACGGGTATGCTGGAGGAAGTTAAGAGTCTTAGTTCTCAGGGAGTATTTATTGAGGTGACTGATGAAACTCCTATAGCGGAGGGTGAAGAGTTGCCTATCCAACCAACCATAGTTGGTCAGCAAACAATGCTCGAAATGGTATGGAACCGTCTGATGGAAGATAGAGTTGGAATTGTTGGTCTGTATGGTATGGGTGGGGTTGGCAAAACCACCCTTCTCACGCAGATCAACAATAGGTTTTCTGAAAGAGGGCATGGGTTCGATGTTGTGATATGGGTTGTGGTGTCTCAAAATGCAACAGTCCATAGGATTCAAGGGAGCATCGGTGAAAAGCTAGGCCTTGGGGGGAAAGAGTGGGACGAGAAAAGTGAGATGAAGAGAGCTCAAGACATCCACAACGTTCTTAGGAAGAAGAAGTTTGTGTTGTTTCTGGATGATATGTGGGAGAAAGTGAATTTAAGTACGATTGGAGTCCCATATCCGAGCAAGGTAAATGGAAGCAAAGTAGCATTTACCACACGCTCTCGAGATGTGTGTGGAGGCATGGAGGTTGATGACCCGATCGAAGTCCGTTGTCTGGACACGGACAAAGCCTGGGATTTGTTCAAAAAGAAAGTCGGGGAAAACACGTTGGGAAGCCACCAAGACATTCCCGAGCTCGCAAGGAAAGTCGCTGGTAAATGTCGTGGCCTACCATTGGCACTTAATGTTATTGGTGGAAGAGTGGCGTCGAGCAGTTGATGTGTTGACTTCATCTGCGACAGAGTTTTCAGGCATGGAAGATAAGATTCTTCCGATATTGAAGTTTAGCTTCGATAGTTTGGATGGTGAGATGACCAAGTCATGTTTTCTGTATTGCTCTCTATTTCCTGAAGATGGCCTTATTGATAAAGAGAGATTGATAGAGTACTGGATAGGTGAGGGGTTTATAGATGAGAAGAAAGGTAGAGAGAGGGCAATGGACCAAGGTTATGGGATACTCGGGACCCTTGTCCGTGCATGTTTGTTGTTGGTTGAGGAAATAAGATACGCAGCCGAAGAATATGTAAAAATGCATGATGTGGTGCGGGAGATGGCCATGTGGATAGCTTCGGATCTAGGAAAGAATAAAGAAAGATGTATCGTACAAGCTCGTGCCGGGATACGTGAAATACCCAAAGTGAAGAACTGGAAAGATGTGAGAAGAATTTCGTTGATGGCAAATGATATTCAAATCATATCTGAGAGCCCTGACTGTCCTCAACTTACAACCCTCATCCTTCGAGAAAACCGCTCTCTGGAAGAGATATCAGATGGATTCTTTCAGTCTATGCCAAAGCTTCTGGTTTTGGATTTATCAGATTGTATTCTCAGTGGATTTCGAATGGATATGTGCAATCTGGTTTCCTTGAGATACCTTAACTTGTCACATACAAGTATATCAGAATTACCTTTTGGTTTAGAACAGTTGGAAATGCTAATACATCTGAATTTGGAGAGTACAAAGTGCCTTGAGAGTTTAGAAGGGATATCAGGATTGTCAAGCTTGAGGACACTGAAGCTACTAGGTTGCGGAGTGCGGCTAGATATGAGCCTCATGAAGGAGCTTCAGCTCTTACAACATATAGAGTATGTAAGCGTAAATATCTCGTCAAGTACTTTGGTTGGGGCGACATTGTTCGATGACCCCAGAATGGGAAGATGCATCCAACGAGTTTGGATTGACGAGAAAGAGCCAGTAAAAGTATTAGTTTTGCCATCTTTGGATGGTCTCTGTGAACTCTTCATATTCAGTTGTGAAATGTTGGAGGAGATAAAGATGGAGAAGACACCATGGAACAAAACCGTGACAAGTCCATGCTTCTCAAACCTCACTCAAGTAATAATAGCGTATTGTCATGGTCTAAAGGATTTGACGTGGCTACTGTTCGCTCCGAACCTTGCTCATCTTCGTGTGACTGACTCAGTGCAACTAGAGGATATAATAAGCAAAGAGAAAGCTGAGAGTGTTTTAGAGAATAATATTATTCCTTTCCAGAAACTAGAAAAGCTTGTCTTGTACGAATTGCCTGAGCTTAAGAGCATCTACTGGAATGCTCTACCTTTTCAACGTCTGAGACATCTCATCATAAGAGGCAACCGTTGTCCGAAGCTGAGAAAGCTTCCTCTGAATTCTGAAAGTGTCTTTGACGTTGAAAAATTGGTCATACGGTGCTTCGATAGAGAGTGGATGGAAAGAGTTGAATGGGAGGACGAAGCCACCAGACTCCGTTTCTTACCTTTATGTACGACCCACATGATGTTTTAAACTATTGTTCTCTTTTTCTTCTTCTTCTTCTTCTTCTTCTTCTTCTGAAATTGCATTTGCCTACTCTGTTTCTTCTACCTCTGTTTCGCTTAAGCTGATGATTATGTCTTTTTTTTTACATTTGATGGTCTCTTCTCGTTTGTCCTAAAATAAAATCATCATTTATTCCCAGCTCTGTCAAAAAGTTGTCCCAAGCAATAATACTATTATTACGTACGATGGTGTTTATGTCTCCGATACTATGGTTTCTGGATTCGTGTTTGGTTTGTGAGTCAATTGTAATAGATACTTCCGTTATGGATCTTTTTGCTTGCAAAGTCTAATGAGAACTCGTGGAACCAAGTGCATACCCACTTGTTTGATGAATTGTCTCTGTGAACAACTTTAGGAGGACCGTCTTTCATTTTCTTTTAGGAAAGTCTACATGTTTCTTCTTCTAAGGCTGGTGCTGTTAAGCCAATCCTTAAAACGAAATAATCAGAGATTTATAGAAAAACTGCAGACTGAGCTTGCTGTGGCTACGGGAATGTGTTGTGATGGTCCGTAGCAAAGTACGGTTGAGTAGAACGAAACAACAAGCAGGTATACATATATATGTTGGCACATCTAGGATATAACATATTAAAGAGAACCCAGGTTAGCCTGATCAAGATATTTAAGCAAAGAGACTTGTCATTTTTCTCTGATGTTGAATTAAGACAAATCATTTTGATTGATTGAAAACTGAACTGAGGACTTGTCGATGAAGTGATTTAGACTGTATAGTATGGCAGATATGTTGCTTGAGCAGGGCTTGTTTGTCAACACTCGCATGGTTTATAATTATTCTACGTACTCCTCTTTGATTTGTTAGTCTCTCCACCAATAAACGTTGGTGGTCACTCTTACGGCTTTAGTCGTTGATTCCTCATCTTCCTTGTAACTTCCTAACCTGTGTGTTTATGCAAATCTTCGAAGTGTATAATATTTTTACTGAGTTAATAATCTGTGTAATATTTTAAGTAGACCTAAGAGACTTGGTTTGTGTTTTAGGTCTCAGCTTGAATATCAGTAACCGGATCGTTATGACTTATTGATAAACTATACAATACAAGACCCCTCAGTTTTCGGAGGCAGCGTTATTCGACAACCTTATTCGTTTATTCCCCCCTCTCTCTCTTTCGGTTGTGAAGCAATCGGAGGCTGTTTCTCTGTCTCAATGTCATGTGATCAAGTGGTGAATCAAGTCTCCCAATGTATATGCCTCAATGGAACTTATATCCACAACCTCGAGAGAATCTAGCAAGACTCACACGAGACAGTGAGGCTCACAAATTATAGCAAGATTGGGATTTAGTGACACACGAGACAGTCTGGTTCCAAAACGTTTTCCAAATTATTACTACTATTTTGAGTTTGATGTCCAAATATTTATATAATAATCTACAAGATATGAACTCCGTTGTCCACATTGTCCAAACGTTGGTAACGTTTTCTTGTACTATGGTAAGCAAAGTGGCATGAATCTCCTACAATGACTCTGTTTTCTTGAGCAACAAGAAAGAGAATGAAGATGGAAACAGAGGCTCTGTTTTTCATTAACGTCGTGTTAAACAATGATATTACAAGATTAATAACTTAGAGGAAAGTTATTTGGGCCCTATTAGAGGAAAGTTATTTGGGCCCTAATATTATAGCGGGCTCTGTATCCTCTACGTAAGTCGTAACCAAAAGAGATGTACCGGGTGACGGTACTCATCGGTGCCGGAGATTCACTCGGTGGGAGGAATCAGAATCTACAACACCTATCTTCGAAGGTACTGCCATTGTTTTTAACATTTGGGTATTCAATTAGCTTCGCGTTTTAGGCTTCACTCCAGCTCAATTCACATTCTTTTTCTTATCCTCTGTTTATTTTTGTGCAGAGATGGGAGGTTGATTCTTCTCTATCAAAGATGGATTAGAGATTACGTGTGTATGTATGTATGGGTGAAGTAGGCAAAAAAGTTCACTCCTTTCAAGCTAATAGATGCTAAGCCTCACTTGAAAGTCCACAAATCTGTAAGATTAAAGTTAAGATTTTTGCCTACTCCTTCCATACCAATACATACACTTAATCCTGAATCCATCTCTCACGAGTAAACTACTTGAGTCTAAACCCTGAATTGGTATGTTTCTCTTCCTTTTATCACAACTTCCTCTTTTAAGTTTGGGTTACTGCTGGATTGGGGTTTTATTAATTAAAATTTAAAATTTTGTTGGCGAGCCATTGTTTAGTTATAGATGAAAGTGACATAGCGACTGTATTTGCGCCTACAATAGTCTTATTCTTGGAATCTTGCTATATTACAGAAAAAAATATGATGCAACCATATGCATAAAGTGACCCTACAAAGCAAGACTTTGACTCGCTTAAACAATTTCCACCAAATTACAAGGTGGAGGAGAGGAGTTAAGATGCTTCCTACCTTTTTCAAGTTTAGTTGCAAGTCATCATGATTCATTTGCATTTGTGAATCTGTCTTTTGTGTATCAAGTGCAAGATGGGTGGTTGTGTCTCTGTCCAACCCCAAGTACCATGCGATCAAGTGCTGAACCATCTCGGTAGCTGCTTCTGCAGGAAACTTAAATACATACAAAACCTCAAGAAGAATCTTGTGGCTTTGGAGACAGCCATGGAAGATCTCAAGGCGGTGCGGTCTGATCTGCTACGGAAGGTGCATGCAGCAGAAGAAGGAGGAGGTCTACAAAGGCTTCATCAAATCAAGGTGTGGCTTGAGAGAGTCGAGTCTATCGAATCCCAATTCAATGGTCTATATAGTACTAGAGATGTTGAACTTAAGAGATTGTGTTTTAATGGTGCTGGCCCCAAGAATTTAAGATTGAACTATCTTTACGGAAAGAGGGTCTTCAAGATGTTGAATATGGTTAAAGACTTGAAATCTAAAGGGTTTTTTGAAGAGGTGGCTAGTCCTGCTGCTAGAGCTGTGGGAGAGGAAAGGCCTTTAACCCCAACGGTCGTTGGTCAAGAAACAATGCTGGAAAAGGCGTGGAACCACCTCATGGATGATGAGACTGGAATAATGGGCCTCTATGGAATGGGCGGAGTAGGGAAAACAACTCTTCTCACACAGATCAACAATAAGTTTGTTGATATGTGTGACACACATGATGGGGTTTTCATAGTCATTTGGGTTGTGGTCTCTGGTGATCTACAACTCCACAAGATACAACACAGGATTGGCAACAAGATAGGATACAAAGGAGTTGAATGGAAGAAGAAAAAGGAAAACCAAAAGGCACTAGACATATTCAACTTCTTAAGCAAGAAGAGATTCGTGTTGCTCTTAGATGACATATGGAGGAAAGTAGATTTAACCGAGATTGGTATCCCTAACCCAACAAGCCAAAACGGATGCAAGATAGTATTCACAACTCGCTCTCTAGGCGTATGTACAAGCATGGGTGTCCATGAACCAATGGAGGTACGATGTTTAAGCACAAACGATGCGTGGGACTTGTTCAAGAAGAAAGTTGGACAAAACACACTTGATATACATCCTGACATTCCCAAGATCGCAAGAAAAGTCGCTGGAGCATGCCGTGGCTTGCCTCTAGCGTTGAATGTAATCGGAGAGACAATGTCATGTAAGAAGACGACACAAGAATGGTACCATGCGGTTGATGTTTTGAAAACGTACGCTGCGGATTTTAGTGACGTGAAGGAGAAGATTCTTCCTATCTTGAAGTATAGCTATGATAATCTTGAAGGTGAAAATGTCAAATCTTGCTTCCTGTATTGCTCTCTCTTTCCTGAAGATGCTCTGATAGACAAAGAGAGGGTTATAGATTATTGGATCTGTGAAGGGTTCATTGATGGGGTTGAGAGTAAAGAAAGAGCTGTGAACCAAGGGTATGAGATACTCGGCACCCTTGTGTGTGCCTCTTTATTACAGGAAGGAGGGAAGTACGACAACAAGTCATACGTGAGAATGCATGATGTGGTTAGAGAGATGGCATTGTGGATAGCATCTGATCTTGAGAAGCAGAAAGGAAGTTACATCGTACGAGCTGGTGTGGGGTTAAACGAAGTACCAAAGGTGCATAACTGGCAACTTGTGACAAGGATGTCACTGGTGAATAACAAGATTAAAGAGATAGATGAGAGTCATCATGAGTGTCCTAACCTTACAACTCTTCTCCTTCAGAACAACCGCTGTCTTGTAACTATATCTGGTGAATTCTTCAGGTCTATGCCAAGACTAGTTGTTTTGGATCTTTCGTGGAACGTTGAACTCAAAGCTTTACCTGAGCAAATATCAGAGCTGGTTTCATTGCGTTATCTTGACTTGTCAGAGTCAAACATTGTGAGATTACCGGTTGGTTTACAAAAGCTGAAAAGACTGATGCATCTGAATCTAGAGTCTATGCTGTGTCTCGAAGGTGTCTCAGGGATATCGAATCTGTCGAGTTTGAAGACGTTGAAGCTACTTAACTTCATAATGTGGCCAACCATGAGCTTACTGGAGGAGCTGGAACGTTTGGAACATTTAGAAGTTCTGACCGTAGAGATCACGTCAAGTTCGGTACTGAAACAGCTCTTGTGCTCTCATAGGTTGGTGAGATGTCTTCAAAAGCTGTCTATTAAGTACATCGAGGAAGAGTCAGTCAGAGTTTTGACATTGCCATCGATACAAGATCTCCGTGAAGTGTTTATAGGAGGGTGTGGGATCAGGGAGATAATGATAGAGAGGAACACAATGTTGACAAGTCCATGCTTACCTCACCTGTCCAAAGTTTTGATCGCTGGTTGCAATGGTCTTAAAGATTTGACGTGGCTATTGTTCGCTCCTAACCTCACTCATCTCAGTGTGTGGAACTCGAGTCAGCTAGAAGAGATTATAAGCCAAGAGGAAGCTGCAGGGGTTGAGATTGTTCCTTTTAGGAAGCTAGAATATCTACACTTGTGGGATTTGCCTGAAGTGATGAGCATCTACTGGAGTCCTTTGCCGTTTCCGTATTTGAGTCTGATTAATGTACAAAACGATTGTCAGAAGCTGAAAAAGCTTCCTTTGGATTCTCAGAGTTGTGTTGCGGGTGAAGAGCTTGTCATAGAGTACGGAGATGAAGAATGGAAAGAGAAGGTTGAATGGGAGGATGAAGCCACTAGACTCCGTTTCGTACCTTCATGCAAGTTGGTTTTGTATGATGTTTGAGCCAGAGATAGCTTCCAAATGTCTTGTATGTCACTCATCCTCTCATTACGTTGACTTTGTTTCACGTTGTCTTTATATTATGTATTGTTCTGTTCATCTATTTCTTATACCACTTTGTGTCCTTAAGTGTTTTAACTGGATTTGTATCTATGACCCTTTTATATTGCCTCCATGTTTTCTGAATTATCATTTGAGATTGGTGCCTAAAATTTTGTGAAGAATATATATATATATAGAGGCTGCTTGTTATTGGTTTTGTGAGGCCTTATTGCTTTCTCTTGGCAGTAATGGGAGGTTGATTCTCAATCTATATGCCATGTGATCAAGTGGTGAATCAAGTCTAGTCTTTTCACCAATGGAGTTATATTCACAACCTTTCTGAGAATCTAGCTGCTCCACAGAAAGTACTCAAGGCAAGGCAAGATGATGTGCAAAGAAGAGTTTACATAGCGTCGCAAAAGGCTCACTCAAGTCCAGGTATGGATTACTAATGTCCTGACTACATAGCGTCGCAAAAGGCTCACTCAAGTCCAGGTATGGATTACTAATGTCCTGACCACCGAGAGTAAAATTATTGATCTGCTCAGCACTAATAACGTTGAGTTTCAAAGTTTTGTCTTTGTGGGTTGCCTTTTCCTTGTAACAGAGTGTCCAGAGCTGAGAAAGCTTCCATTGGATTCTCAAAGAGTAGACAGAACCAGCTCGCTTCCAAGGATCATGAAGATAATGCTTAGCTACATCAGTGTACATATGTTCTCTGTTTTGAATGGTTTTCTTGTAATATAAAGGAATGTTTAAGCAAACTCAAATTTAATCAAGACGAGTTCATTGTCATTGAAACGAATGATGTCAGTAAACGTTCTATATAACAAGAGCTTGCAAAAAAATGACTACAAACTCATAACTGTTGCAAGTTGGATATTAAAGAGTGAAGAAAAAATGAATATGCACAAATGGATATCTGATGTTTCCACTCTTCTGAGACTATTTCATCTGGACGATCTCGGCGCTAATAAGCTTTTGAATCTTGCTCTGAATCACTGGGTTCTTCATTTGCGTCTGTGCTGCACTCGGATTCTCCTCAAGATCAGACATCACCTGTTTAGAGAAAAGAAAGGTTTTACATTGTTAAAGAGGCATACAAATCTGATTCCTCAACCATAGTCAGTTCCTATCACAACAGGATCACAATCTACAAGTTGAAAGTTGAAAGATGAAAGTCTGTTTCTTTACCTGTCTAATCACAGGATCTGTGAGGATGTTTCGGATCTCTGGGTCTTCCATCCCCTTTGCCTACAAAACACAAGTAAAAAAAAGGAAGATCCAAAGTTCACAACCTGATTTTCTTTAACACATACATAGAGAATCGTTAAGAGTCTTAACCTGTCTTTCTTTCAATTCCGCAGGAGTAAGACCACCACGGCTAGCCTTGTTAATTTCTTGTATACAGCTGCAGAATATTTTTAGAACCACATTAGGCAAGCAATAGATAAAGGTTTACATATACATCTGTGTGTGTGTGTATATATACCTTGTAACACCATGGCGCAATTCTTGATTATTAGGATCATGGTTAAGCCCTTCGACGTATGTGTTCATTGCATTGTCATACTCCTTCAAGTAGAACTCAACTTCAGCTTTTCTGATGTATCCTCCAGAGAATTTCGGATCAAGCTCAATACATTTCTCCGCATCTTCTAGTCCATTCGAAATAGCACCAAGCTTATTGTAACAAGCAGCTCGGTTGCTATACGCCTATCATTATTCAAAACAGTCAAAATATGAAATCAAACTGTAGAAACATATGAATAACAAAGTGATTACTTACCTTAGGATCTTCTGGATTCCTTTTTATTGCTTCAGTGTACTGCTTTATCGCATCAGCATACTTCTTCTTCTCAAAGAACTCATCACCTGTATCAAAAAAACACTCTTTATCAGTTTTTGTGGTTCTCTTCTCTCACACACAACACAAGATTACTAGTTCACCTTTCTCACGCTCTTCATCACCGATCTTGGGATCGATAAACTCCCTCCGCTCCCATACTTGCTTTGCTCTCTCAGCCTCCTTCAGCTTATTAAACGCCTCGGCATTAGTACAGTGCACTTTAAGAGCTCTTCGGTAAGCTTCGATGGCAGGTTCATAGTCTTTAGAGCATTTCGCCATCTTGACAAAAGCAGTCCCTTTCCTAGTTAAAACTCTAGCTATCATCTTGTCATCTGATCCAAGCTCTATACCCTTCTCAACCGCCTTGTCACAATCCTCTATACACTCTTTGTACTGAACCAATCAAACCAAACCAAACCATTAATTATTAATTATTACTATACCCCTAACTGACAAAAGATGAAAAAAAGATTAATAATACCTTTTCCATTTGAAGATAAACAGCGGCACGGTTCGTGATGTATGCGATGTCATCGTCATCCATCTCCATGGCTGTAGAGTAATGCTGAATCGCAGCTTCGAAGTCCTTCTTCTTGAACGCAGCGGTCCCAAACTTGTTCGCCGTTTTGGCTCTCTGCTTCATCTCTTGCTTCTTCATCGCCTGAGCATCGACTAATCCTGTTCTCAACGCCTCGTTGCTGGGATCGATCTCGAGACCCTTGGTGTACGCCGCGGCGGCTTCTTGGAACTGTTTTAGCCCCCAGTGAGCGGCTCCGAGGCGGCTGTAGCCTTTGGCCCAGTCAGGTTTGAGTTCGACGGTCTTGATTGCGTCGGAGAGAGCGTCGGCGTAGTTGCGGAGAGAGGCGTAAGCGGCGGAGCGGTTGGAGAAGAGGATGTGGTTGGTTGGGGATAGAGAGATTGCGGAGGTGTAGTGGATTACGGCGGAGGTGAAGTCGCGGGAAGAGAAGGCGGCGTTTCCTTGGGCTTTGGCGGCGTCGTCCACCATGGTTGAGAGAGTTTCTTGTTAGTTTGAGTCTTTGGGAGGGAGAGAGAGAGAAGGACCGTTTGTATGCGAGGGAAGAGTTTGTTACGTGGTTGGTTACTTTTTATCCTCGTCGCGGGCTTTGAAACGACGTCGGTTTTGAAAGATCCGGTTATCTATTAGTTGACCCACGGTTTCTCCCCGGTTTGATTATATAGTTCATTAGGATAACTTCCGTATCAAGTTAGCTTATTCTTTTGTGTGTTTCTTTTTGGATTTTTAACTTTAAAACCCTTTTCGACTAAGTTTGTTTTGGATAAAAACCTACAAAGTAAATATTTAAAGAAAAACTTCAAAACTAACTTTATTTAATAAATTAAACTCTAACATGTCATAATTAATATTACTACTTTTAAATGTATAATTTAAGGGTTTTTATATTAAGTAAACACTAGTTTCTGACCCGCCCTAGAAAGGGCGGGCATTTTTTTGTTTTACTTTATTTTAAAATAAATTAATTTTCTTATTTAATTTTTTTTGTAATGATATTTTTTTTAAATCATATTTGTGTTATTTTTTTAATTATTACTAATAAATACATAAATATAATAAAATTTGAAATTTGTTGCGATATTTTGTATTTGATAATCATTTTGTATGTTTCATAAAATAACCCTAACCCGTAGATAATCTTAATAGTAAAAACATCAAATTGTTGTCATATATAATAACTTTAGTTAACCTTCACCTTTCCATTAAGGCATTAACATTAAACTGTCGCCATATTTAAACAACTTCTTAATGTATATATTTTATCTTTATTTCAAATCATAACTGTTGCCATATATGATAACTTACAGAGAAGTGGATTCCACCTTTTGTGGAAATAAGGTCGAGGATAGTATTAAAAAGCAGTAAGAAATGTAATGAAATATATATTGATTGAAGTACTCTAGCGGGTATATTCAAACAATGCAGTTATCAATAGGTCGATGATAGTGTTATATCATTTATATGCAGTTATAAAATAATTAGTTGGACTACACTTATATCAATAGGTCATGTTCCTGTTTTAATAGAATAGATAATTGAGAAGTTTTACCATTAAAATAAAATTAAAAAATCAAAATTTTATAATATTATTTAAAAATTAATAGCTTAAAAATTCAAAATTAGCATTTTCAAATTTTTTTGAAAATATATGACTTTGATGTGTTCTTAATATCAACATTATATATGTATAAATTAAAATGTAAAAACTATAAAATGTAATAAACATTATATGGAAAATTGCCACAAATACCACATTCATAGTACCACTTTTCATGTTTACACTAATCACTTTTACCCTCACTTTTAATGAAGGGTAAAATACAATTATACCCTTAGGGTTAACTAATCTAGACTTAGGGTTTAGAGTTGAGGGGTGGGGTAGGGTTTTTGGAATGTGAAATTTATGATTCTAATAAATATATAAATACTTAAAAATATATAAAAAAATTTTAAAAAATAGTTTCAAACATAATTTTCGTTTTTCAAAAAGAAATTTGAAAAAAAAAAATTCGAAAAAAAGAATTCAAAAAAAAGTTTTATAAAAAAATTCGAATTTGAAAAAGTATATTTCGAAAAATAAAATAAAAATTAATTTTTTTTTTTTTGTTTTTTATTTAAATAATAATTTATTATATATATAAATAACAAGGACATAAGAGTCTTTTGTCACTTAATGAAGAATGTATTTTTGAAAATGTCTCATTAGTGGTGGTAAAAATGAAAAGTGGTATCATAAAAGTGGTAAACATGTAATTTCTCCATATCTTATCTAATAAAAATGTAATAATAAATCTTTAGATAATTTTTAAAAATGTAAAAAAACAAGAAAATTATCTAAAGATTTACCTGTAATAAAATTACTAAAATATTAAAAATGTAAAAACAATAAAATGTAATAACAATTATATCTTATCGAATAAAAATATAATAATAAATCTTTAGATAATTTTTATTCTATTTTTTGGGTTCTTACATTTTTAATTTATACATATATAATGTTGATGTTATAAACACATCAAACTCATCTACAAAAAAATGCTAATTTTGAAAATTTAAGTTACTAATTTTTAGATAATATTATAAAATTTTAATTTTTTTTTTTGAATTTTAAAGGTAAAATATCCCAACTATGTTTACTTAATGTAGAAACTCCTAAACTAAAGATTTACCAGTCGTAATGGTAATTATGACATGTTAGAGTTTAATTCATTAAATAAAGTTAGTTTGAAGTTTTTTCGTTAAATACTTAGTTTGAGAGTTTTTACCCAAAACAAACTTAGTTGAGGGGGTTTAACAATAAAAATCCTTTCTTTTTCTCTGATCTCGTAAAGGCTTTAAACTAATTTATTTTAAATTGATATGTACGTAAATAGTCTACGAATCTAATTGAGAAGCAACAGAAGTTCTTGATTTTGTTATTGTTGAAATACGAATTCTTGAGATCTTATAATCATTTTATTGGCTGCACGAGTTCAATAAACCATAGTTAAACGTTCGGTTGAAGCTAGATAATGATATGCACAAAGGGGAACCGACTATATATACCAGATAAATTAGAGGGTTAGAGAGATATATTAGAGACGATACGTACGGACCGTGGCGGAGCCAGAAAGTTTTTGTACCGGGGTCAAATTTTTTTTATCTCCAAATACATAATTTATAACCACGGAAAAACTATAAATATACTATATGATCATTCATATCTTAAAACTTGTTTATCATAATTATTTACTACAATTTAAAATAATTTTGATAAAACAAATCATAAAAGTTTTAGAAACTCATTACTGATGCGATATTGTAATATTATTTTTTGATGATTTTCATTGGCTGATATTTTTTTGCCGATTCAGAAACTGATCGGGTCAAATTTTTATTTTTAATGGGGTCAATACAAATTTTCTTAAATAAAAAAAATATTTTTTAAAAAAGTAGTGGGGTCAGCTGACCCCACACCTCCTTCACTGCCTCCGCCCCTGCGTACGGTTTCAAGTTTCAACTCTTCTGTATCATGCCCTTTAAGATGGCGGCATTGGATCAAGAGGCAGGTGATCACGCACCTTCACACGTTGGCAAAACCATCGGTCTTGTCTTGCTATTGAATTCCTTACCGTTTCTCTTTATCGCATGCATATTCTTTTATATCTTCTCTAAATCTCCCATCCGACTGGGATAGTAAAATTTCACCATTTTACTGCGATTTATTAGGACTTACTTTTTCAATTCACTTAACTTTGTGTCGGTGTATCATGTATATACATCATGTAGAAACTTATGTTGTTTTTTCTCTTAACATGAGTCTCCTTTAATTTGTGTTCTTTTCTTTTTCTTATGATGACTGCTATAATTCGTATTATTTGTCCCGAAGAAGACATAAACCAAAATGCAATCATACCTCCCATTTGTATAACATCTCACATTTTTTAAAAAGTATATAAAAGTATATGTAAATGGACAAATATAAATAAAATATAACTTGTAATTATTAGTCACACGGCTTGAGCTGCCGACTGTGAAATCATGAGGGCGGTGTTATATTTGTTTTTGCAAAATGGTTGACCGTTTTTCAGAAAAAGAGAGAGGTTGACTGTTACACATAATGACAAGTCAACCAAGCCTAACCTTGAAAATTTGGGGATTGTAAACGATCTAATAAATATTTCAACAAAAAAATATTTTTTAAATTTAGAAGTTTATTTTTATATAACCTTTAAAAAAAAAAAATTGAGAGTCATATTTTCAATACTTGACTGGCCTATACCCATGATCGGCCATGCAGTCAACTCATATAATAAATATATAAATGATAAAAAAACAAACAATGATATATATATATATATATATCATATGGTTGCTGATGATGTTTTTCTACAAATCAAAACATCCATTCCAAATTATTAAAATTTCTGCTATCTACATCTCATTGGGTTTATTTTATATATTGCAATGAGCAGTGACATTACAATCGAAACTAATTAGGGCTCATTATTTGTTGAGTTCCTTGAGTAAGTATTGGTCCAAATCATCAGTAATTTTCGTATTCAATGATTCATATGCCATGAAAATAAGTAATCGTTTGGTGTATAGTATAACTGTATAATGATTAAAGTTATGCATTTAGATTATTGTTTTAACTTTCATTTAGATTATTGTTATGAATAATAATTAATGATATTACTTTACTATTCCCTCTATTTTAGTTTATTTGTTGTTATAAAGTAAAATTTTCATTTTAAAATAAGTTTAGAATTCCAATACAAATTTTATCAGCAATATTCTCCAATTCATTTTTTATTTGTTGAAATGTGGCCAAATGTATAGTTAATAATGTTTTTATTTTAAAATATGTAAAATTAAATATTTTTTTAATCTATATACATAAACTTAAACGATAATTAAAATGAAACTGAGAAAGTAATTATTATAATTTAATGTGCTATTAACAAAAAAAAAATAGAATTTAATATGCACTTATTAATTACATTTACAAATAGTGGTTGGCCTAGAACTTATTTGTTGAGGCAGAGTATACTTTGAAACTAAAATTCTCATTTAATATCTGACAAAAACAATACTCTTTATGTTTCATAATAAGTGTCATTTTAGGTTTTTTATTTTGTTTTAAAATAAGTGTCATTCTACAATTCTAATGTAATTTTGTACATTAAATCTACTTTTTATCTTTTTGAATAACCAATAATTTTTTTTAAATCATTTTTATATAATTAATCATACAATAAATAGGAACATACTAGTCAATTGTATAAATTTTTTAATGTAAAAAGTGTCAAAATGACACTTATTTAAAAAGAGAGGGAGTAATATTAATAGAGTAGTTCAAGAAAGCATTTTGAGGAATCTGATGAAATTTGATCTCTTGCACATATGCATGCTTTTATACCACATATATATGTATCAATTCTTTCGGAAATTTGGATCACTGGTAACACAATAATCATTACTATTGATAACCACATATGTCACAATGAATTATTGAAATTACTTAGTCCTCATTTTGATATACCATGAGAGATTCAGCGTTGATGCAAGATTTGTTCCTTTTTTAATTTTTGATTCATATTTGATCTGTCTCAGTTCTAGTAAATTAGCTGAATAACTATACCGATTTGGCATCTGGCTAGCGACAGCATAACTATTGGTAACCGTAAGATCTTTTTTTAGATCAAACCAAACATTAATTAAGTAGGATATTGGTAGAATCTTTCACATGTAAGTGATTTCACATGTAATAAGTGTGTTCACATGGGACAAGAAACTGACAAAAGGAACAAACTTTCCCACGTGATTCAATTCTTAGGGCTTCTCGTAATGATTAGGGTTATGGGACAAGTTGTGAAGAAATGTATCTCGTCGAATGGATATATACAACGTGTTCATGCGCAAACTCCCTCCAAACCCTAACACTAAAAGCCTTGGACTTGGACCGCTCAAATAGTTTCAGTTATACAATAACATATAAAAGAGTTCATTTATCAGACCTTATACTTACTTAATGTGTCATGGTAATCATTGTAGGTTATAAGATAATATAGTACTGGTAGGATGTTTTTGCAGGTAACTAAATTTTTAGATTTAATTAAAAAATTCTGCCACCTTGCCCATGCGTATATAGGGTAGTGTAATTAGTTGTCTTGAAGGTTTCTTATACACTCAACTTTTTTTTTAATAAACTTACATGGAATGTTTTTTTTAGCGTGCTATCAGGTCTACAAAATAAAAATAGTAGTGCCAATAGATATTCATATAAATTGTTCTTCTAGAATCCAAAATTACAATAATAGCTTTATTATATATATTCAGAGTGGTAACTTGCAATTTCAGCAGGATCTATGTGAAAATATTATATTGGACATTTTGTGGGTTAATTGTAACGTATAAACTTGGATTCGATCATGGAAATTAGTATTTTAATCTTATTTTAATATTCAACTTATGGTAGGTAGCCCAATGAGAGCTCACCATTCACCTATCCAAACCTAGTTATATTAGTATATATACATTAACTGACCTCAGAAGAAAATAAATTGATGAAATTAAGTTCATTATTTTATGCATTAGTACCGACCATTATATTCTAGTAATCAACCAGTGAACGCGAGACACCTTCGTACTAAAAGTTCACAGAACACACACATTTTTAGTATGTAGAGTGAAAGTGTGGAATTACTTAATATAATTTTATTTCAATATCAAATAGCTAATGGACAAGAGGCGAAGCAGGACCAAAAATAACACTTTTGGATCACGGTCTTTACTTATGCTTCACTTCTATGCTTCGTTTCAACAACACACAAAAGCAAAAAAAAAAAAGGTATGTACATAAACAAATCTTTCCATTTTCCTTTCTGTTACTTTATTTTGTAATTCTTTATTGCAGTTTTATTAACTTAGACACCAAATCTTTTCCCCGAAGTCCCTAACATCAGCCGCATAACCATCCGATATTTGATAAGCTCACCTAAACACAAAATCTACCTATATTCTAAATAGAACTTACCCAATATGTATTTTAAAAATATATCATGTTAGTTGGTTACTTCATTAGTTAAATACTTCAATGATTACACAATGTTGATACAGTTAACAGGGGAAACCATTTTTCATTGTAATTATATTTTCTTAGTTGAATAAAATGTTGGAATGTATATTTATTACAATACTAGAAGAGAATATGTGCGGAGGTTTTTTTTTCTCGGTCGTTGAAACTCGGGAGACATTTTTACATATGTTCATTCCATAATGCGATTTGAATTAAAGAGAATCAAACTTATACAAAGGAAAGACATATAATATGATCATACTAGCGTTATTATTAATTTAAATATCCACGGATAAATGTTAGACATTCTAGAAGGAAAGTATGCAAGAAAAACATGTCTACGAAATTCATAAGTCGCACATTTTTTGTAAGGGGTTTTTGGCATCGTGGTTGGAAATTAAAGTATAACGATATGTTGTGTTCAATCCATACATCGATCGTAAAGTGTGGAGTATACTTATAATTAAGAACTATCTAGGCTCTAAAAATATGAGAATATTACATATATATAAGTTGTTTAACTGAAGCAAGTAACGGTAATTCCATGTCAAATGACTTATAAAACATGGTTAATTACATACTCTACGAATTCTATGTTAACTCAAACTAGCAAAATCCGTTTGTGTTATATGAAACACGTATATCATATTTTAATTACACATAAATATACATGTATATATTGTGTAATTGTTAATTTGACAAGGTAAAACAAAATTAATGAGGGTTTAAGCGAACGGAAAACGGGATGGGACCCACGTGACCAACGCGCCTGCAACAGCAAATCGTGACACTAATGATAGAGGACTCACTCACGCCGGACCAGCAGCCGCCACGTCAGCACATCATTCCGTTTTGTGGGTCCCGTGTTCCACTTAAACCCGCTCAAACTCCTAGCTGTGTTTAATTTAATTTTGTATGGTCAGTCACTGAGTTGCAGTTTTACCCAGGATCCGCTTCGGGTCTAACCCGAGATCAACTAAGCTGACTAGTTTTACAGAATTATCTTAAAACAAATTGCACAATACAAACTCTATAAGACAATTCGTTTTTTTTTTTCAATATTCTCTCCTTTTTCTTTCTTAATAAAAATAATAAGAGATGAAAGTCTTTTAACTATGTTAAAAGATTTTCTGTTTTTATGGGATACAAATGCATGTTGTAAAAAGAACAAAGGATATAATTGCACATCCTTTCTCCCGTTTTGGGTTCATCTTCGTGAAGTCGTGTATTCTATTATTAATAAATGTGCCTATGTCACTTTCCTTTTGAGTGTTATGTAATCCCCAAGATAGAAATCAAATTGATCACCTTTCATTATAAAAATAAATAATATCGTCTGATACATAGTCATATACAACGCGTTTTTCTTTTTCCAGTTGAAAAATAAATACTATGAGAAATTTTATCATGAAATAGAAGACTTGATATTCCATCGATTATAAAGCCACGGTGGTTCTATTATTTGTCATTTAGGTGTTATGATCGGAATTCAGTTATAAGAATATGTGTTATTTGTAAGAAATGTAACTCTACCAAAAATATGTGTTACATTTTTATGTTTAAAATTTAACCATGTGAATGTAATTTCAGGGTCATCAAGACTAGAGTTTCTCATTGAATGCATCCTATCTTGATCAATATTTACATAATATATATACACACATAATCAATGATTTGGCGTATTTGTTGTATACACAAACTTATTAAAACTGGATTGAAAAATGAGTAATCAAGGGTCAAATTTTTGTTTAAAAAAGTTTCAACTTAAGACGGTCGATAATTCTTTAGGCTCATAGTCGATAATTGGTTTAAAATCAACATTCTATCCAAGCAGTTGAACAAAAACGGAAGTGTGTTATGTGTTTTGTGTGCCGCAAGGTTCGATAATTACAGTACCTATCGAAAAGAAAGATATCTGAAAATTTTCTGAATGTATAGATTTTTCGACGAAGATCTTTTCGTAAACCTATACCATCGAACTAGCAATATCTTTTGATTCATAACTATTTGAGTTGCTTTTATTTAGGATTTAAAACTAAACATTCGTTTGGACATAAAAGAAGTCCAAACTATAAAGCGAAGAAAATAAGCTGATAATGTGAGGACAAACAAAAAAGAACCTTAATATTGATGATCAAGCATACACATCAAGAGCTGGTGGGTGGTAATTGATGTTGCCACCTCTCTATCTCTCTCTAAATCTTACTTTACGCCCTTATCCTCCTCTCTCTTCTCCCCCCGAAGCTTTTGCAACAAATAAAGTATCCTCTCTCTTTCTCTCTCTAGATGCAAGAGGACTCAGAGAGAGAAAGTATGATTGATGGGGAAAGAGAGAAAGAAGGTAAAATACAATAGATTATTATTGGTACACGGTTGTCATGTTTTGTTATGTGTCTTGTGTGCGCTCTTCTTCTTTTCTTCATCCATTGATCTTCTTTATTTAACCCTACTCTCTTCTCCTTTTCCCATTCTTTCTATCATTTCTTTTCTCTCTCTCGGGATCTGATATCTCTTTTCAGTAACCTATTTCCGAGGAGCACTGTCAAATCCTGTCCACTCTTCTTTCAGTAATACTTCTCTCTTTGTGCTGGAGTGTTCCAACTTATGATGAGAAGGGCATAAAATAACTAAAAGTATAAAGTTTTGTTAGAAGGTGTTCAAAAGTATCCAGCTGAATCATCTTGAATCTAGAGTTTCTTCAGGTAAAACCCTAACTTTTTTGTCTACTTTAAATTCAATCTCCGATCCTCACCTTCACAGATAATTTTGGGAGTTTTTGTTCTTGTTTTGGTATAAGTTTTTTTCTTTTGAATTCTTAATCATCATAATCATCATCATCATCTTCATCAATCACCTTGACTACCATCATCATATCATCTCATCATACTCAATGTTTGCTGATGTTACAAGCAAAGCAAAATAGCAGCTAAATCTAAAATATTAATTTAAATAAATTTAACAACTAACCAGTTTTCTTTTTTTTTTTTGTGTGAAAAAACCATCATCATCTGAACTTGTTTGGCTTATATATACTTACATGTGATAAAATATCCACGCTGGTGTTATTCAGATGTAGCAATATAATTAAGCAGAAATTTACTTTAAGTAATCCATCTAGTACATATAAATTTGGAATGCATGCATCTACTTATCTCAGCTTAACTATTATCATATGGTAATTGGGAATTCTTCGGCTAATATGTTACTGCTTTTAGTTTTTAATAAAAATTCAATTATAATTCTCTATACCATCAATCTAAATAAAAATGATTTAAATCGTTCTCGAAGAAAGATAGTTTACCATGTGAATGGTCTTCATGTATTATTGATGTAACAAAACTATTTCTTGTAATAAATAAATGTCTGACGGTAGTTCTGTCAGTTATGAATGTAGAATTTCTTCTCTTGTAGACTAAGCATAGACGGTACTGAAGACGCAAAATCATAATCAAAATCATATTATATCTTATTTTCGTAACTAGATTATTTTGTTTTCATTCTTTTTGGTAATTATTAATTTTCTTATAAGCAGATTACTGATCGATCAAGAAGACAAAAAAGATGAATTCGTTTTCCCACGTCCCTCCGGGTTTTAGATTTCACCCAACGGACGAAGAACTTGTAGACTACTACCTGAGAAAAAAAGTTGCATCGAAGAGAATAGAAATTGATTTCATAAAAGACATTGATCTTTACAAGATTGAACCGTGGGATCTTCTAGGTTTGCCAAATCACATTATCTTTTGTAATTTCCTAGTAAATTTTTTTAAACTGATATCATTCCTTGAAAAATAGAGTTGTGCAAAATTGGACATGAAGAGCAAAGTGATTGGTACTTCTTTAGCCATAAAGACAAGAAGTATCCCACAGGGACTCGAACCAATAGAGCAACCAAAGCAGGATTTTGGAAAGCCACAGGAAGAGACAAGGCTATATACTTGAGGCATAGTCTTATTGGTATGAGGAAAACACTTGTGTTCTACATGGGGAGAGCCCCAAATGGACAAAAATCCGACTGGATCATGCACGAATACCGCTTAGAAACCGATGAAAATGGAGCTCCTCAGGTATGAATCAACCCTAAACCATAACTTCTCTTTGCAATTTATGTGAATATTATGTTAAAAAATCTCAATCTATGATCTCCTAAACCCATTTGAGCTAATTCTACTATTTTGGTTGTAGGAAGAAGGATGGGTTGTGTGTAGGGTTTTCAAGAAGAGGTTGCCCGCAGTTATTAGACGAATGGGAGATTATGACTCATCGCCTTCACGTTGGTATGACGAGCAGCTCTCTTTTATGGCCTCTGAGCTCGAGACAAACGGTCCAAGACGGATTGTCCCCAATCATCATCAGCAGCAGCACCACCAGCCTTTTTCATATGGGATCAATGCATCTGCTTACGCTCTCAACAACCCTAACTTGCAATGCAAGCAAGAGCTAGAACTACAATACAGCCACTTGGTACAACATTACCATATTCTTCATGAATCTCCTTTATCATTCCTCCAACTTCCTCTAAGATCCAACTAGATAATATTAATTGCAACTCTCTTTCTTACGGAAGAAGTAACAACGATAATAACTCAAACTCATGTTGCTAACTTGCAGCAGTCAAATCAGGTGCATGAGGAACAAATGAATCAAGGGAATCAGAGTTTCAGCTCTCTATACATGAATAGTGGGAACGGGCAAACGATGGACCAGGTCACGGACTGGAGATCCCTAGATAAATTTGTTGCGTCTCAGCTAAGCAACGAGGAGGCCGCCACAGCTTCTGCTTCTCTACAGAACAATGGCAAAGACACAAGCAACGTGGAGTACCAAATTGATGAAGAAAAAGATCAGAAAAGGGTTTCAGACATGGGAGAAGAATATGTTGCTTCGACTTCTTCGAGTTGTCAGATTGATCTATGGAAGTGAGCACAAAGAGAACCATATCATATAAATGCATATATACTTATATCGATATACGTAAACACGAAGACAAATCAAGTGTAGATGATGATGGTACAGATTTATATTTTCTTTGATTGATTCTTACTACATTATTGAACTTATATGCATATATACGTTGCGTATGTATGCATACTTACTTGTACTCGATACATGATTAACCATATAAACTCTAATCTAAATGTGTATTTTTTTTATATACAATTATCTACAATATTTTTTTATAACTCCAATATTTTTTTATAACTCCTATATTTTTTTAAATTTATTATTCTATTTTTTTTTAAATTGCAAAATGTATATATATACACATATATTTACTCACAAAGAGCTATTTATTTGTTAACTTATGTATATTCTATATCATGAGACTATTTTACCATGTGTTCCATGTTAAAAGATAGTTGGATTCTTCAACAAAATCTCTAATTGCACTTGCATAAAAGTGATCATTATCTCCTTTGTTCAGTGTTTCCATTCACTTTCTTTCCGGTAATTTACAACTCAATACTATAACACAGTAGACGATTAATGTAACACAACATATAAAGAACCAAATGTTATTACAGCTGGCGTTGTAACCACACACATGTTCTTAAAGTTCTTAACAAACTGATACTATGAGGCGTCACAAAGACCTGTCTTCTCATCGCAGAATCCATCACGGCCTAGCAGACGTTGAGGCGGTGCACTGAGTAAAGGAGACGAAGGGGAGCCATATGCATTTCTCCTGCTATTTCCACATCCAAGACTCTTCCTTGTGCTCACTCCAGTCAATGGGTTTGTCCCGTTTGCGTATTTACACAAAGCCTTCGAACACAAAATTTTGAGAACCACTTGTGAAAAGCTCTATTCACCTTATGTTAATGGTAAGCTATGGATGAATGAAACGTTACCTGTTTTTGAAGAAGATCAATCACAGCGTCACTAAAGTCTGCGCCTTCGATCTTGGCACCACCGAGGTCACTACGTGTTAGAACCGAACGTACAAGAATTGCATTTGTCAGATTTGCCTCGTTTAGCACCTAAGATCGCCATAAAAGAATCGTCATGAACCCAAAGGAGAATGCCTCATAATGCACGTATATATATACAGAGTACAAGTGTATGTCATTTACCATCCGGTCCATCAATGTATCACTCAAATCAGCACCTGAAGAATAAAAATGCACACTTTTAAGATAGACATCGTCAAGGACTCAAATGCTTAAACAAGGTTGACCAAATTGATCTAAAAAGAAGACAATGGTGTTCCAAAGATGAAACATCTACTACAATGGATCTAAGCTAAGAATGCAACTTAACTAGGATGCAACACAGACAGCAACTGTTTTGGGATTAAACACTATGTCAAAATGCTGGTGGAGGCAAAGGAACTGATATTCAGAAATTTCTAGTACAAGGGAACATCTGAAGAACTGAATATTATTTGTGGAATCTGTTCTCTTTCTTAAGTCTAATACCATAAATCTCATAGTTACTGCATAGGGAAGGGCTAAGTGATAGCACAGCTAAGAAAGAGAGAGAGAGAGAGAGTACCTGAGAAGTTAGCTTTGTAGGCAACTGCTTTCTCAAGATAGGCGCCATTGAAGGTTGAACCACTGAAGTCAGACTCTCTCATGTCTGCAGAAGTGAAGTTGGCTCTTCTGCAACAATCAGTAAACCAGTGTACACATGGTTCAGAACATAAAAAACAAACTCTTGCTTCTTCCGATTGATGGTTTCTTGAATATTAACAAATTCAAATATTTACCTGAAATTTTCATTGGAGTGAACTGTTTTGCTGCAAAACAAACAACGTTCATCTCAGCCAAATGAAGTTTCTCTAAAAACATTCAGACAAGAACCAATTATGTATGATACCTGAGATCAGCAGAACCGAACTGAGCAGCTGATCCAATCCCAAACTCGCCACGTATATCCGCCTCAAACTTGTTAAGATCTGCCATTGCAGGAAACCCTGAGCTCGACACTATCACAGCCACTGCTAATGCTCCAGATAAAAACCTCTTCCACGTCTTCGGTTCTCCACCGGAGCAACAATCTTCCCTTTTCAAACAACAATCCAACGCCATAAGTTTTTTTAAAAAATCCAAACTTTGCGAAAACAGAGAACCTCAAAGACTCTGTTTGAGTCTCACCTAGAATTTGAAGAATCTCTTTCTGGTCTTGAACGGGAGATTAGCTGTAAACGCCTCAATGGGTATCTTCGAACATGGTAAAGAGAGCTTGAGACGGAAGATGAGGATCGTGTAGTGTCAAGTGACTTCATGGGCAGAGGAGAGAGCGAAGAGAGAGCCATTGTTGAAAGGTTTAAACTTTGCGGAGTAGAAATGGTACATTCAGCTTTATCACACAAGAGATGATCTCGCACGTGTGAAAGAGTTCTATTATCCAATTTGAGTGGACTAAGATGTGTACACGTATGTCACTTGTGTTTCACCAGTTTACTTATACTCTGTTCCGACTTGTGAAACAGAGGAAAAATATGATCTTTTGTGGAGGAACCAAGGCAGAATAACTTATTGTTGTGGTTATATACTGATGTCTGCGTGAACTAATAGAAACCATAACGAAAGCAAACTACTTTAGAATTTGTAATACTCTTCGAGCTTTCCCGGTAAAAAGTCAGGGTCTTTGGGCGCACTGTTCTTGATCTTCTCTTGGAGGTCTAAACTCTTGGGAAGTATAATCTCCGCTCCTAGACCTTGTGTAGAGAAATACCTCTCCAACAATATCTGCAACATAAGAAACACTCGATAAGAACAACCATAGATACTACTCAAGACGGTGTTCTCATTGCCTCACCACAGCAGCGTACGCATCTTCTCTGCTCTGTCTTTCACTCTTGCCAAGTCCCCTGAAATGTTCAAACATCATCAGATTCAAATCATACACACACAGAGTAACCAAGAACAGAACTAACATTACAATCATTCGGTCTGAAGCTTCTGAAGATGTCCCATGCTCATCCAATACATAAACCCTCCAACCTCTGAAACAAAACCCAAAAAGTTCACAACTTTGATCATATATGTGTATGTGTGTGAGTATGCTTCACCTCTCAGCAGCTTGAACCGCAAGCCGTCCGGCGACAGATCGAACTTTATTAGACTGAACCGTCTCTTTCCCGTCAGAAGATCTCGGCAACCCAATTATGAACTCATTAACCTCCTGCAAACACACACTTCCAATCAAAACCACTTCCAACTCTGATAAATTACATAAAAGAGTTTAGAATCATACCTCTTCTTCTGCAATTTCCAACAGTCTAGTCTCGAGCTTCTGCCCTCTCGATTTCAAAACCTAAACACCCAAAATCACATCATCACTTTCACTAAACCTTTTAAGAGATAACGTAAACGCACAGAGATAGAGAGATTCGGAAGTTACCGTGAGAGGACGAAAGGTGTAGCCTTTACTAAGTGCGATTCCTGTCTTCGACAACCCTAAGTCTACGCCGAGACTGAACCCTCCTCTCCAGTTGCTGTCTGTTTTCCGGCGAACGGCGTTAGGGGGAATTTCGTCAGTTGACGTCGCTGCCCTCAACGGTAGAGGATAATTACGTGTTTTAATGGGAGATGGGCGAGGAAGGAGAGAGGTGTTTACGTCTCTTTGGGTTCTGTAAGAGATTGCGACGGAGGGGAGATACTGAAGAGAACGCATTGTAGTGGCAAGAAGACAGAACAGTGACGACTACTTTGACGAAGAGACAACAAAAGCTCTGTTCTCAAACCTTCTGACTGCGTTCAAAGGTTCGTTTCATTTTAATTATATGGCCCAATCAGGCCCAACTACTTCATTTTTATTAACAATTTTCTGCATCTGTATGAATTATAATTTTGGGCCTTGTTTTCGGCCTATAATCCCTTTCCTTTTAATTTTAATATAAAACGTCGTGCAAAAAAAAAGTATGATGAAATCAAATATGAACCTCGAATATAATTAAACAATGGCTAAAATGGTAAAAGAACGGATAAAACAATATTTATTACAAGTAAAATCTACAAAATCGAAATAAATTGCTGGAGGTAATGGGTATATAATCAGGTGCTGGAGAGAGCACGGACAGCTTCCTCAGAGTAAGGGTGAATAAAAGCACTGTTCATTTGCCAGACTTTGAACGACGCCGTAACAGTCGCATCAATGGCATTGTTGAATACAAAAAGCTTAGCTGCTCCGTAGATGGCTTTTGTTGGATATACCCTTGACGTTATGCATGTTCTTCCACCTTGTGCGAATCCTTCTACTATCGAATGATCAACCTATTCAAAAATAGATAAAGTATTTCAGTCCACATTGTATTATGAAATTATATTTCAGAAGTATATATAAATTTATCTTGATTCAGTAAATTTACCAATATTCTCATGGTCAATTTCTCCCCTTTAAGAACCGGTACAGCACTACCATAAATCGGTTTAACGACATCGTTGGCAAAAGTTGACCTGTTACATAAAAATGTTATATTTCATTATTCAATATTGTACTAGTACGGTTAGACATTACTTTATAATAATTTTGAGAAAATAATACCTTGAAGTGTCTGTGCAGAAGAAAGTTTTGAGCTTAGAATCTTTTCCTTTAGCCAAATAGAAGTAAACCGGAGTTTGTTCCGACAAGCTCTTGTCGGCAAGAACCGAGAATCCGAACGGTCCTAAAGCACCACGGACACTGGCGCCTCCGCTCTTCTGGCAGCTAAACTCCTCAGCCTCAGCCACCACTGAAGAATCTCCAAGAATTTTGTCAAGAGACTCTTTCTTGATCTCGAATTCCGCTTCAATGTCTAGCTGAGCTGCAGAATCTACATCGACCGGTACAACTGAACCGGGACCGACTTCCATATCGAATTGCTTGCTGCTTAATCTAAGAGATTTTATTTCTTCCACTGGCCATTGGATCAAGTTCTTTCCTGTCTTTGTGTCGAGAACAACGGTTCTTGGGATACCCTAATCATATTTTAACCAAAATTTTAGCCCTACCTTGAATCACAAGCAAAGCATAGCAAAACAAAACCTAACTTTCGCGGCACGTTGCTTCAAGGAAACAGAACATACCTGAAGAGAAGACCAGCCCTTTTGTACATCAGCAGCTTCACTATCAGATTCACCAATCCAACTCCACAAGATTCTTCGACCCTTGTTTTGGTCATAAAACGTCTTTGAAGCATAGAACTTTCCGTAATCATATCTCAAACTAGCACTCATCCCAACGTCAATAGTAGGATCATCCGGGATCCACGTTCCGTTCGAATCAAAATACGTCCCAACGGCATAATGATCAAACCTGGTGTCGTCCATGCTAGCCTTCACTATGTGCTTCACATTTGGTCCGTTGACCGATGTGTCGAGACCATTGACCGCGGTCTTAGACACTGGATAGAAGTCAACACACTCCCACATCCCCGTGTTTGGAACCTTGTGCAACAATGTGTCGTGTTTCTCGTAAGTCTTGAAGTCGATTGTGTCGTACACTAGTGAGATTCCGGTTTTGTTGATCTTGGAACCGATTGTGATCCGCCATTTTCCATCTGATGTCTTCCATGCAGTCGTTGGGTCACGGAAGTCCTTGGGGAGAATGCCAGGAGGAGGTACTAGAACCGGATTGCCTGAGTACTTGACCCATTTCAATAGGAGTGGGTCGTTGAGGTCCTCAGGGTATGCAAGATTTTGGACCTGAAACATTATATAATTATTATCATTAATACAATCACTAAACCTAATTTACATGTTAGAAAACTAATTTACCAAAATCTGGCTGTATAACTCGTTACCTCTACTATTTGCCTAACAGTTCATAGACACAATCTAGACAACATGTTGGCGTCAAGTATTGTCCCATTTGTAATTTCAAAACATATTAAAATTATCACATGTTCACTGCACTGCACACATAGTTTTATATAAATATCATTGGATTCACCCATTTTTCTTACGGTTGTTTCGTTAAAATAGAATATTACAAAAAAACTTATTAAATTTTATTTTAATTACAGTTTCATGAGCTTTTATATTCTAGAGAAAAGAAGTACTTTTCTAGATTTGATATATAATATAGATAATATAGTGCTATAGCTTAGCTATGGCTATACTGTTTTGAAACTGTTATTTTGATTTTGTTTCAACACTTTAAAATTGAATGTTACGCTAAAATCTTTCGCGTGTGCATACCTGAACGGATTTGTCGGTGGAACCAGTGTACAACATGACGAGAGAGCCATCATCGAGGAATGTGGCTGAGCCTGTCCAGACACCATTGGCATCATACCATTGATCAGCTACCATGGCTATGGGCAAATGGACCCAATGGATTAGGTCCTTAGACACGGCATGACCCCAAACAATATCACCCCATACGGCTGCGTTTGGATTATACTGGTAGAAGAAATGGTACCATCCTTTGTAGAACAATGGACCTGGACAAAATGCAAAAATTATGTTTTATTGGGTGGTCAAAATGAATAGAACTCTGAAATAGTGAGTTTTTTTAAGTAGACGACAAAGTTTAGGTATCAAATCGAAATAGCATAGTTTAGTATACCCCACTGACTTTAATCAATTTGAGATAAGATCCAAACTTTGCATTCACAAGGATTTATCAACCAAAGATAACTTTTATGTGGACAATTACGTAGTATAATTTATTTTTATCCAGAGAGAAAGAGAGAGAGAAAGCAATTTCCAGAGGGCTCGGCGGTCGGCCGGCGCGTGAGCGTCCGTGCCGCCGCCGGAGCTCGTGTTTCTTTCAGATAAAATTACCAGGATCCGGCCTTCTCCTCGTTTCTGCCGGTTCCCGCCTGTCCGATCTCTGGTCTGCCACCAACCGCTTTGGTTCTGGTCCTGGAGTAACGACGCGGTGGCTGTGTAGATGACGCGGAGAAGACCTTAGTTGTTGTCGGAATAATATCTCCGGGAGGCGGAGGCTATCGCAGATCCGTCGCCGCCGGTCTTTTGTCTCCGTGGCGGGGAAACTCCTTCAGGTCCGCCGTCATCGGATCTAGTCTCCGGGGGGTGAAGGCTTCTTCAGCCTTGCGTCGCCGGCTCGTGGCCCTTATTCTTTAGGGTTTTGTTTCTTTCTTTTCTTCGGTCGGGTTTTTTTGTTTGTTTCTGTGGGTTGGTGTGTTCGTCGGAGGAGATGGAAGAGCTCCGGCGGAAAGAATGAGGATGCATGCGATTCCTCTGGCGGGTCCCGGTGGTTAATGTTGATGGAGGAGCTCTCGCTACGGCGATTGAGCCTCTCCGGCTTGAGTGGCCCAAAGTTGGGTGAAAGTAAAGAGGAACGGAGCGATGGAGCTCCGGTTTGGCCGGGTGGTCCGGTGGTTGGATCTCCGGCGCCGACGAGTTGAGATGGTATGGCGCTATCCTTGTGACACGTGTTTCTTCGCGGAGGAGGATCGCGACACGTGTACAAGCGGCCAAAAGTGGGTTTAGTGAGGCGGCAGTATGCCTTTCCGCCTGCTCCCTAGGGTTTTCTCGTGATGGGTCCGTAGGGCTTAGCCCATTAGAAAGTTGGGTGTCCTATTTGTTGTTGGGCTTATGTTATAATATTGTACTGGGTTTGGCCCGTTTCTTTTATAATATTAAATCCCTTTGATGGAAAAAAAAAAGATAACTTTTATGTGGCAACCAGTGATTTGTACAATCTCTTTAGCATGTGGATCTCATGTGAGATATGAAGTGGCAAAATCAGTTTAAACTAAAATATAATAAATTTTTGCTATTGGTTGTGAGGTAACTCTGTTCTGATTTTGTCAGTGAGCCTTTTGGCTATAACGTGAGTTGCGTGATGACGTTATGCGATCCACTACTTCTTGTCCCTCTAATTATTTCTAATAAATTTCATTTTTTGTATTAAGATAATCATACTTTACAGTTACACTAAGAGAAATTCATTTTTACAATATTAAAATAAACAGAAAAGAAAGGAAAGTAAAACTTACCATTAGGATCTGCAGAAAGAAAAGCCCAGATTTGCCATTGAGCAACATCGTATTGGTGGATAAACGGAGGAATAAGAAAACAAAAGAACAAGCAGAAATATTAGAACAAAATTAGAGACTAATTAGCACAAGATCATATTGATGAAATGAAACTATATAATGTTCTCTGAATAAAATTTGATAGATTTGAATGAATTAATTACTGTTGAATAATTTGGAAATTTGAAGATTTTAATATTCTCTCCCATATTATGGAAAAGGAAATAAATATGTGAAAAAAGTAAGAATGAATATTCTTTTGAATGTGTAACAAAAAGAGAAAAGACTTTTCAACCAGATAATTAAAATCAACCAATTAGATTTTTCTCTTTCTCTTAACTAATTTTTAGCATACCGTTCATCCAATTCTGTTCAGGCTGAAAATGAAAGGCCGTTCGTTGCCATGACAACACACTGTTGTTCCAAGCGAACGACACCGTATTCCGCTCACCGGAAAGCTTCCACAACTGATCATTGCTTTTCTCCGATACGCCGGCAAGACGGGCACGTGACGTTGTCGTCGCTGTTTCATCGCTTTCGATTTTAACGTCGTTGGATCTACTAGATCCGTGGTGTGTGGCGATGAGAACGACGTAAAAGGCGATAAACAAAAGCCCAAATGAGACGGCGAGGAGACCTTTAACGGGTCTTTTACGGCGATGGGTTTCCGCGTTAGGGTCGGATCTTGACCCGTCGGATACTAATGGGTCTTCTTCTCTGGCGGAGATTGGCAAGAGAGCATCGGAGCTCGCCATTGTTTTTTTCGTTTTCGAGTTTTTTTTGTTTGTGTTTGAGATTTCGATGCACGAGAAAGTGCAAATGGCTTATATATTTATAATATCGGAAAATAATAAATTAAAATTTAATTGAAGATTTATGTCTTCCTGCTTCGCTGGAAGAAAGAGAATTTTGTACGAATGTCAAAGTAAAAGAGGTAGGTCTGTCTGTAATAATGCCGTGCCTAAATCATTATTGAAACAAATTTTACTTTTCTTTTTCTCTATTTCTATTAAAAGTATTTTTAACCATTATACAATGGATTGACTTACGAAAGTTAAAACTAAAAAAAATCTCAATTTATCTATACTATTATTTTTTTTTTTTTTTTTTTTTATACTATTATTTTCGGCAACGGAATTAAAATTTGACTGAGATATTATCCTTAATAAATAAAATATAGCTTGAAACTAAAGTAAAAGAATATCATACGGAAAACAATTGTGTTCGTTCTTATTTGTGAATTATCCGTTTGGTTGAATGGTATGACTTAGGGGTGGGCACTTTACCCGATATCCGAAGTGGCACCCGAACCCGATCCGAAAAACCCGAACCGAAATCCGAACCGAAGTAGCAAAATACCCGAACGGGTATTGAATAAGGAGAGATTGGATACCCGAACCCGAACGGGTAATACCCGAACCCGAATGGATATCCGAAGATAACCGAACATATGTATAATTAACCTTATATTTCTAGTTTACATCTCTCATTTTATATAAAATATTTATATTGATACTACACATATTTTAAGTTCATATGATATACATATAATTACAGAAAAAATGATTTGCTACTCACTTAAAATGCATGTCAAGTTTTTTATTTCAAAAATTAACAAAAAGTTACAACCAAATTTTTTTTTAAAAAATAACTAAATTAGTGTCTTTTTAGTTTTAAAATGTTATGTCCAAATCTATTAACCATTCAATCTATTAAAAACAAAAAAAATTAGTTAACTTAAAGTTATACTTTTAAATACAAGAAACTTGAGAAATGAAAATTTTAATTTTTTTTTCAAAATCTAAATATCCGAACCCGATCCGAAATAACCGAATCCGAACTAAAAATACCCGAACCCGACCCGAAGTACAGAAATACCCGAACGGGTTCTACACTTCTATACCGAAATACCCGAAAATCCGAAATACCCGACCCGAACCCGAATGGGTACCCGAACGCCCACCCCTAGTATGACTTATGACAATGATGGGTTTTACATTGAATTGTCCACGTACTTCTATAGAAATTCAAAATGCAATGCGAGATGTGTTTACCTCTCGACCAAGGAATACATTTTCATTAGGGAATAAAGTATTTTTTTAATTATTAAATCCATTACATTTTCTGAAATTGGAGATGTTAGTTTCGAAAGTTATGTGTTGGCAAGGTTGACATATCATGAAAATCTATTTGTTACATAAGTTAAATTTGTGTTAATAACTATTACCATAATTTTATAGTAATAATAAACTTTAATTTGTAAAACGTTTGAACTATAACTAAATAACAATACATCGCAATTCATACATCTTATTTTCTAAGTTTTTTTTTTATTTTATTTATTTATTTTAGTGTTCACTAAATTAATATTAAGATTATAAATTTGATAAACAATAATTAATGGAAAATTTTCAATTGAAAAAGTATAACTTTAATGAACACTAAATATGGAAGAGTGGAAAAACTTTTCTTTCATGTTTCTATTTTGTTTCATATTTTTATTTTCAAAATTTCAAGCTTTGATTTTAGTTATAGATTTTATTATTTTATTTGATGGTAAAGACATTTTTACTTTTTTGTTCATTTATTTGAACATGTAATATATTTTTAATAAATGACTGTATTGACAATATGACTCTAAAATTCATATAATATGATCTCAAACAAAATAATTATGTTTTTTGGTATAAAACCGAATAAATCGAAAACCGACGGTATATAAACCGAACCGAATCGAAGTAAATATGGATTTAGAATGGTAGTTATATTTTACTAACCGAAATACCGAAAACCGAAAAAAACCGAACCGAAACCGAACCGATATCCGGATTGAACACCCCTACAAATACAGCATGTATGTTCAGTTCTTTCACAATATAACGGTAATTCCTATTTCCTTTTTCGAAGATTTTTACTTCAGTGTAATATTAACATTATAAACTTCTATTTTCTTTGGTCGGCATTGATATTATATTACCAAAGGCAGTAGTTAATATCGAATTAAGGATAATTTATAGAGACACGAGAAACACGTAAACATGACCGGCCAACTACTAATTTAACTGCTAAACAAAACTCTTTTTCTTCTAAAGACAACAAATAATCTCTAAACATTATTAACTCGATTCAACATAAAACAAAAGTTTAGTGGCTAGTAAGAACAGCTGATTAGTTTTGAACCATTGATTTGATTTGGCCGGTGGAAATATGGGGAAACATAGTCTTAGTTCCATTTGGATAGTTAAGCAATTAAAATATACATTTAACACCACTTGTTAGGTTGGTCAAGCACATGAAATAGTGTATAATACATTGTCTCAATCGCAACAGTGGGCAGTAGGAACCCATGTCCAATAATTGATAAGAAATGAACCAACACCGATTATAAGACGAATAAACAATTATTATAACACGTGAAACCTCTTCAAGCCACATATCAATTGCATGTGGGATTTAAGATTGAAAGCTAACTTATTCCAATATCAATTACAAACTAGTAAGTGTTCAAAAAAATAAAAAATTACAAACTAGTAAGATCTGAAATTTAATTATTTTGTCTCTGTTAACTCTTGTTCCAATCACGATCTCGTTTTCTTCATTTTTATTTTGTTAATAAAATTTTCGTTCTCAAACTATTTTTGTTGAGGTGAACTGAGCAAACAAGAAGACAACCCTAATTTTGCGGTCCAGGCAATAAACTTGAAGCTAACCTTAGTCGACAATTCTATCAAAGGGTATAAAATGCAAACACATCTCAAAGGATTTTAACACTCTTTTACGTTAAAACACCAAATTGGAGAAGACAAGATATTGTATGATTGTTGCAATGTGGGAAAACTAGATCCACATGTAAAAGACCGATAGGTTTTGGCAGACATAACGTGCCATGTCTCCATCTTTGATTTGTTGCTAAACAATAATTCTAGAAAAAATATGAAAAACATAGTCCAAGAAAACTTTGAGAACCTTTAAAATTTCCTTTATATTTTTTTCAAAAGAGTACTAATAATTATCCTTCAATAATTTAGAAGGATATGCAATCAGTCAATCACTCCATTTCACTGAAATTCTTCGACTTTGAATGAATCGCATTGAAGACGAGCTATTCCATTGTTTTTATTCATAATGATACGAACCCACAACAATTTACAATCACACACGTCGTCGAAATAGAAGCACAATCATATTATACTACATAATGAAATTTTACGTTTGTGATTATGTGTAAATTACTAAATTTTAGAATTTGACAATTAAAGAGGTTGATAGAGAAGTGACTAGAGATCAGATAATGTATATGACTGACACGGACAAGTTTATGTTCATCCTCTTGTTTGTCTTCATTCAACTAATTATTTGGTTCACACATAAGTTTATGGATATAGGTGTCACTAAAAAAAAGTCTACATTGATAGCACATTATTATAGCACGTTTTACTGAACTGCTATCGTAGATGATTTAGAAATTTCCGTATTATATAATAGCATTAGATAAACGCTATGATAGAGAAAAACCTAAAATAACACTTAATTAATGCTATTTTAAGAATTACGTGAGCGGGAAGAATAAAATCATCATTTCACCAATACTTAGCGGAAATTTAGATTTAAGCGCCAAAAATATTATTTAAGCGGCTTAATAAAACTACGAAAGACTTATAATAGCATTTTTATAATGCTAAGAAAAGCTATTTGAACCCCTAAACCTTAAACATGGTTTTAAACCCTAAACACAACCCTTAAAACTATAATCTTTTTATATTATAACTTCAAATCTTAAAATTAAACTTAAAATTTAATCTTCTTGATCTAACTATAATTTCCTAACCACATATCCTTAATCTTTAATCAATCTCTATATCCTAAATCATAACTTCAAACATAAATTATACATTCTGTGTAAACATACATACAATACTCTAAATATAAACTTCAAACATAAACTTTACTATACATACAATACTCTAAATATAAACTTCAAAACTAAAATTTGAAAAATTTAACTACAAATCTTAGACCTAATATTCAAATCTAATATTTTCATACTCTGATCCAAAATCTTAAATCATAGTCTTGATATTAATCAAATATTTTCAAACTTAAACATCAATTCTTAAAATAAATATAAACTTATTATGTTCAAAAAAGAAAACTCTAAACTTAAATTATAAACTCGAAAATACAAAATTTTATATAAGATATAACTAAGAAAATTTACTTAGAAAATAAATTATCAAATATTTAAGAACAAAACAAAAATAAAAATAGAAAAAGAAAGACAAAATTTCTGGCCAATCAGATTCAAATACATAGATCACACTCTTAACCATTGGATTAACTTAGATCTAAAGGTAGAGATTTATTCAATTTTATTTTTATTTTTTCTTCTCTCTCTCTCCCTCCCTCTCTCACGACAGATCTCATATCATCTCCTTCTCTGCTTTTTTTTTTCCCGATTCTCTCTTCTTCACTCTAACCTCTCATTCTCATATCTCATATATCTCTTCTCTCTCATCTCTCTCAACGCCTCTCTCCCATCTCTCTCATCTAACCACCACCGTGTCTCCTCCTCGTCTCACCACCACCGCGTCTCCTTCTCGTCTCACCACCACCGCGTCTCCTTCTCGTCTCACCACCACCGCGTCTCCTCCTCGTCTCACCACCACTGTTTTCCCCCTTGTCTCACCACCACCACGATCGACGTCTCTCTCTCTCTCTCTCTCTCTCTATATCTCTCTTCGTATCTGTGTATCTCCTTCTCTCTGTTGCTCTATAACGAATCTGATTTTGTTTTGTTTTCTTTTCTTTTTGGTAATGATTGGTGGAGGAGCCAAGGTTCATGGCGGCTGGAGGAAGCAAGGTTCGTGGTGGCTGGAGGAAGCAAGGTTCATGGCGGCTTGAGTATATAAGTCTCATGGCGGCTGGAGGAATCAAAGTTCAGGGCTGCTGGAAGAGGGACAAGGATATGGAGGAGGCGGCAGGAGTTTTTTCTTTAGGTTTAGGTTTTTTAGGTCTGGTTAAGTGTCCTAAATTGAAGTGGTCTGATTTTATTTTTTAGTTTCTGGTTTAGTTTTGTAAACCAGAATTAATCTGTAAACCAAATTTAATTTATTAATAAAATTTATTTTATTTTCAGTTACAAAATAATTTTCGATTTATTTTATAATTATTTAACTTTTAACTAATTAATAAATATTCAAAATAATTTTTAATTGTTATATTTCTAGTTACAGCATTATATCATTGTCATTATATGTACATCATAACACGAATCAGAAGCTATAGTTAAGTTAATAATATCATATAAGTGTTGCTATCTTATCGGTATATTTCGTATCGTTCAGAAAACGCTATCATAGGAGGGGTACCTATGATGGCTGCCGCATACATAGCATTTATGAATTCGCTATCAAACATCTAATATAGCATATTTCTCGCGCTAATAATGTACATATTTCTTGTAGTGTGTCTAATCCACAAGTTTCAGACCAAAGAACACGACGACGATTAATCTAGTTCAGCTAACTTATAGCCCAAGTCTCACACAAGGAACCGTATTGAGCAAGACACAAGGAAACAAAAAAAGATAAGGAAAATAAAGAGGTTCATTAACATGGAGTTTAGTTCTCTTATTGATTTGACATCCTTAGTAAGATTTTTTTTTTTTTTTTTTTTTTTTGTCAGCAACAAACAAACAGACTCATATAGACTCTGTAAACCAAACTGGAAGCTCCGCACCCATATGGACTACAAACGAGGGTTGTTTCCTTGCACTGCGTGCGAGGCTATCTGCCCTTGAATTTAAAGTCCGTGGAATATGGATAAGCTGTGAGCTGTGGAAACTTCCTTGTAGGATCTTGATATCTTCTAGATAACTTGCAAATGCTGGCCATTCGTCGGGTTCAGAAACCATCTTCACCAACTGAGAACAATCCGTCGCAAATGTAACAGTATATTGTCTGACATCCTTAGTAAGATAAAAACTTCGTTTTAGACATTCGGATGTAGCTAAATCTTCCTAAAGAGCTCTGCAACACGTTTCGCTTGGTTCGCATAACCTTCCACACCAGCTGACAAAAAAGATTAGACAGCGGTTGAGCTAACCAGAAGTGCTCGTTAGGTTTAGTGATCAGAACTAACCTATTTGTTGGTGAAGTTGTAGTGTGCTGCAGTATCAGGAGAAAGTTTCCGAACGGAGTATTTTTCATCATCTGGAATGGCAGGTGAGTCTTTGAGAGATTGAAGTACCTTTAATGGAGCAATGACATAATCAACCCTGAGACTGAGGATAACACTGAAGAGTTAGAATGGAATCAGAATCTTGAATGGTCAAAGCTGGGGAGAGCAGCAGCCATATGCTTGGACTTGTAACCATACTTGTGAATGTAGTTATATGATCATTTAACCAAGGCCAAACTGGGATCTTCTCCGGATTCGGTGTCAGTTTCAATCTCTGTATCTCCTGAATGGTTACGAGCCCAATCCTAAAGAGATTAAAATGTTAACTTTAGCATTACTTGTATCCTCGATCCAGACAAAAACTCAATACAATCTTTCTGACTCTGGTTTAATGATATAGCAGTAACTAAAGTTTCATGAAGTAGAGATGTAACTTGCCTCTCAAAGTCATAGAAAAAAAGACTGTATCAGGAACAATCTCGCTAAAAGCTGATAGATCATCTAGCTCATTGTTCTCACCTAGGGGAAAAAGTAAAGCATCCCAGCAAAAAATATACAGCTCAGGACTTAAAGTAACCCATCTCATCCATGAACAAGGTTACACATACATCAAAAACACAGTTTGTTTCTTAAATTTCACATTTAACAATTATGTATCAACCATAAAACAACAGTGTTCATCTAAGAACTAAAGCAAGCAAGAGCCATTGTATCATCAGTTTTTAGACCAAATTGGGATTCAGTACCAGCTCCTGAGGGATGGCAGAAGCATGAAGACTGAAGTTAATGGAGGGAAGAGAAGCGGAGAATCCGGCGGCTACCTTTTTCAGTCGTCCCTTCTGTGTGGTTCACAGATCACATACATTTGACATACACAAACAGAGAGAAACATATGTACACAGAATGCTACTGAAGAATTAGATAAAGCAAAAAAAGAGAGAGCTAGTACTTGGATCGAAGCAAAGAGAGTTGCAGAAGGAGGAGATGCAATAAAGTGGATTGCGTATTTTCTTTCTCAGCAAACCGTTGACTGAGTTAACAAATCTAGCCGTTGATATTTTCCCATTAAGGTGGCACCCGCCATTTTTATTTATTCGAAAAAAAATGTCAGAAGATAAGACCATCTTCAAGTATCAATGTATCATATATTACAATGAACACACACACTCACACTTCAAAACACAACCACAACGTTTGCAGAAAAAAAGAAGTTTGATACAAATCAACTGACAGAGAGGAAGCAAAAAAAAGAGGAGAGTAACATGTCTGGAACACGTATCTATTTGTCTGATAGTTTTGAAAAGTGCACTATGGAAGAGATGCGGTTTGATGGTTTATAGAAAATCAAGATGCCTCTCTGGGTTGTCTTCCTAAACCAACCAAAGAAAAGGTTTCAGTTTGAAAATAAAATATTTGGAAATGAGATAGTGAAGGGAGAGAGGATATACCATTCTGCGTGAAGGCAGGAAACGGAGTCTCGTGGCTTCGTCCTCCCAATTAACCCTTTCTATCCAATCTGCCGATCTGTATATTATAACAAACCTTTCAACTTCAGCGACGCTTTTGGAACTGAGCGGAAGCTTCCCAAGTTTCGGACATTGTTCTATGTCCATTTCCCTCAGACATGGAAATGGCAGGGGAGTCCCGTAGATGCTCTTCACCTCAGGCAAGTCACTCATCAGTAGAGTTTCTAGTTTTCCGAAAAGAACAACACCTTGTACCTGCATCTCATCAGCTTCCTCTATGCTCACTACTTCTTCTAGTTGCAATAAATTCACCAGAGTTAGATGTATAAGGTTTGGAGCGAACAACAACCACTTCAAATCCTTTACACCACAATCTTTTATAGCCACAGAAGAGAGACTTAAGAAGCAAGAACCTTTGAGGCTACGAAGAATAGTCGGAAAGTTCAAGAATCCGAAAGATTCTTGCCATGTTCCTTTGATAACAACCTTTTCAACGCATCTCCTCCCCATGTGTGAGAAAAACAGTTTCTCCAAAACCAATTTTGACTTGATTTCAATGGTTAGAACTTCTAAATGTTTCAAGAGAACCAACTCCTTGCAGCTTTTGTCAAACCTAAGTTGTTTGCAACCTAGTAACTTTAATGTTCTTAAACTTGACAACTTAGATATTCCATCCATACTCAGAAGATCCCTCATACCCTCTAGGTACAAATGTACTAGCTTTTTCAACTTCCAGAGACCAACAGGTAGTCGCAAGATCATTGTTCTTGACAAATCAAGATATTTTAAGGAGTTTAACTCTGATATTTCCTCCGGCAATCTATTAAGACCCAAGTTCTCAGATAGATCCAAAACAACTAGTTTTGGCATACACTTAAAGAATTCACCTGAGATACTTGCCAATGGCATGTTTTCTTGGAGGAATAGAGTTGTTAGTTTGGAGAAATTGGGACTACCAGATACCTCTTCAATCTTATTAATCATCAGTGACATCTTTTCGACAGCACTCCACTTTTCGACTTTCGGTACCTCACATAACCCAACACCGGCTCGCACGATACACTTTTCTCTGTTTTCTCCAAAATCAGATGATATCCATAGAGACATCTCACGCACCACATCATGCAATTTCACCTTTGATTTGTTGTCTTCTTCCTCCAGCAGCAAACATGAACGGACAAGGGTACCAATTATATCATAACCTTGGTTTACTCTTCTTTCTCTATCTTCTTTTTCACTTATGAATCCCTCGCAAATCCAGTAGTCTATCAACTTCTCTTTTTCTATCAAATAATCTTCAGGAAAAAGAGAGCAATACTGGAAGCATGACTTGATGTGTTCACTCTTCAAGTTGTCATAGCTATACTTTAGAATAGGAAGGATTCGGTCTTCCATGCCAGAAAAGTCTGCAGCATACGAATTCAAAACCTGAACAGCAAGATCCCATTCTTGTATAGTTCTCTTGCATGACATGGTCTCGCCAATGACGTTGAGAGCTAACGGTAGCCCACAACATTTTCTGGTAACTTTCCTTGCTTGTTCAGGAATGCTTGGGTAGCTTTTTAACGTGAGTGGTCCGACTTTTCTCTTGAACAAATCCCACGCTTCATTGTCTGTTAGACATTGGACTTCCATTGGATCATCAACCCCCATGCGGCCACATACTTCCTTGGAACGAGTGGTGAATACTACTTTGCATCCATTTTCCTTTGTCGGAAATGGGACTCCAATTTCTGTTAAATCTATTTTCGTCCAAATGTCATCCAATAACAAGACAAATTTTTTATTCTTCAACTTAGCATGTATATCAGTGACCTTATCTATTTCCTCTTTCATGTCCCACTCCTCTCCGCGAAGGCCTAACTTCTTAGCGATATCATCTTGAATCTTCTCAACGCGTAGATCACTAGACACCACAACCCAAATGACAATCTGGAAACCATCAACTGCCTCACGAAACTTATTGTTTATCTGTGTGAGAAGAGTTGTTTTTCCTACTCCACCCATACCGTAGAGGCCCATAATTGCAGTCTCATCATCCATAAGGTGCTTCCACGCCCTTTCCAGCATCGTTTCTTGACCAAAAATTACTGGCTGTAGAGGCCTTTCCTCCACCACACATCCAGTCACAACAACTTCAGCCGCAACAGCTTTAAAATCTCCATTAGGTTTGAGAAGATCCTCAACCTCTCTCAGCATCATAGAAACCCTTCTCCCATAATGGAAGCTAGATATTAAGTTTTTTGAACAAACACCAGAAAGACACAACCTTTGGAGTTCCATAGTTCTATTATTATTTAGATCATCAAAGTGGTTTTCGATGGTCTCAACACTAGTAAGCCATACCTGGACTTAGCTTAGCCTTCGTTGACCTTTGGCTTCTCTAAATCGGATCCTTGTTAACACATCATCTCGCCTTGCCTTGAGTTCTACCATGGCTTTCTCCAGAGCCACCAAATTCTTCTTAAGATTACGAATAGGATTGCCCTCTCCGCATAAGCAGCTACCAACACTGTCCAGTACTGAATCGCCTGATATTTGGATAGAGAAGCAACTACCCATCCTGCACTTGACTTGACACACAAAGAGAGATCCACAATGCAACCAAGGAAGCTTAGTTTACAATTTGCTAACAAAGAAATATGCTATTGAGTTTGAATTTTGTTTGTCATTCTCGTGAATTCAGTAAACGCCAAGTCGTCTCTCACTTGGTTGAAAAGACGCAATTATTAAGGCCATTCAATAAATATCCACAGAAACACAAGGGACCCAGTTTTTTATTCACCACTTGATCAAATCTCATCAATCACACGGAGATGAGATAGGAAACAACTTGCATCACAGCTCATATAGGGACAAGACACATAAATGCACTCAAAACCCAAAAGCTTATACCTAATTCGAATGAAAAAATCAAGATAGAAACTAAGACAGACTTATAGACACAGAGAACAAATTTTCAATCAACACAAGTTAAATCTGGTTCTTGACAAACCCACTTTGCATTATACGTTTGATAACAAGGCCATTCATTTTTTACGATCCCTTTGCCGGGTATACGATCTCCTTCGCTCGATATTCAGTTCAGTATGATTTTTTGTTTCACGATGAACCCTGCGAAACTGGGTTTAACCCGTAAGCATGGTGCGATTGATGAGCAATGATTACTCAACCAAACCCTCCTATAAGTAGGCCAACACGCCAAATCCACGAAGAAAAAATAACGGTTGGGCCCTAATAAGTATCTTCTGCATGCCCATTTATTTCCTCGTACATTAAAAAACTATCAAAATAAATCAAGTCAAATCAACTCAAAAATGTATAAACAACCTCCTTCAGAAATGTATAAACCAACAAAAAGAAGGAAACGTATTTGCCAAGAGTTCTAATATAAGTCAAAACTTCGTATAAATTTACTCAAAAATAGTTAAATTTGTTTATAATGACGCAAAATTGTATTATTGGAACACATACAAGTCAAAACTGTATTAGTTTTAGTGGGACCATTCGTGATAAAGTGGAAACTGATGCATGAGTGATGAGTGAGCAATCATGCAATGACAAACTACTTTTTTCCTCCGTCTGTAGGCAGAGTTTTATAAATGATCCCCTTATTATTACACATTCCCGAAATCACGCAACATACTATTATCTTTCACATGCAGCCCCATATATACATTCTTTTTAGGCTATGTTATTAGCTTATTGCTCTATACCTTTCACATTCTCGGAACACAACAGCCACAAGACGCACACTTACAAAACACATACGCAAACACCGTCTTCACAACAAAGCTCCAAAGTCGTATCATCAATTTTAGGTTTTCAACATCGGCAAAAGTTCTGCATAACCTGACATAAACTTAACAAAATCATCGTATGCTTCAACGATGAGGTGGTCATCGTCCCAATTATCCCTGTATGTAGCGGACTGTGCATAAATTCTCTTGAAACCGATGTAAAACATTTCTTCTCTCCATTTCTCAATCCGTGGATAGTCACATTGATCCGCAAGCCAATTATCATACTCAAACTGCGACAAGAGTTTCACCAAACGAATGTTTAGTCTCAATCATTTCATTTTATCTAGATAGCACAAAGTAGTGGATAAAAATCTTGTACGTACCTGGGAGTCATCTGGCATCAAATGAGTATATCTTTTGGGAATGCCCGAGGCTTCGAGCTTATCGTAGAAAGCCTTAGTGTCTTCCATCATCTCGTCTTGCGATGGAAGTGATACGCGTCCAGATAAAACCGCGGCAACCCATTTGCTTTGAAGCTCAAACATCGGAAAAGGAGTTATCTAGAAACCATATGTTATAAACCAAATTATGAGATCATATGCAAAAACAACAAAGATATTTATTTTCACATAATAACAAAGAACTGAATAGAAACATTATTATAAGATTATTAACCTGCCATGGTAGGCCGATGAACGAAAGGCCGGGGGCAAGAGCCGGAGGAAATACATGCTTATACAACGGTCCAACACGATTATCGTCCACCGTCACTTCACCTTTCGTGTCAAGAAACGGGAAGTAATACTTGTACCTGACCATAACAAAATCCAAAAGGTCAATGATGTCTTTCGATCTTTAACCTCTCTTATATAATTGAGCTAAAAAGTGTGTCTACCCTGTACAGTGCATAATGGTATCGGCGTAAACCGTCTTTCCATTTTTGAAAACCACTGAACCGTCTTCGCGGGCAGTTTCAATCTGTAATGGACATAACGAGGAATCAGATGATGGTCTTATAGACTAAGGGATCGGCTGGTTTAGTTAAATAGAGTACCGTTGGGTGAAGCCATAGGTTGTCGTAACCGGGAAGCTTCTCGTAGGTCTCTAGTGAAGTTGATCTAGACGAGACATGGACTTCTTTGGCGACTTTGGCTATATCTCTGCATATATCAACGCCACTCGCCGAGCTTCCGATCACTATTACTACCTGCAAGGCGATCCAAGAGCTGAGCGAGGAGTAACATTGATTTGAGGTCACAAGATTCAGTATAGTGATGAGATTCTTGTGCAAGTACCTGATCTTTGAATGGATCAGGAACACGGTAATTGTGGCTATGAATTTGCTTCCCTGGCCATGAATCTATGCCTGGAATAACCAAAGGTATAATTGTTTGAATAGAGTTTCTTCCTCAAAAAATCTCTGTTTTCTATATTGCACAAATAAAAATTCTGCTTTTTTATTCATATTTGACGTAAAAAAAATATTTTTTTACAAAACTATATATTTTAAATTTTACAAAAAATAAAACTAAGCATTTGTAATGAGAATTTAATTGATACATTACTTTTCAGAAATAATTTTCCTCGTTTACTGTAATTTTTTTTTCGTATCTGTAGCCAATACGCATTATGTAAAATATATTTTTGAAATTATCAATAAATGGAAAAACCCCATATAATCCGAAACATATTAAATGATGTAACGTAACATAATTTTGGATGTCGTAAACAAAATAAAGAAGTAAACAAGTGTCAAAACACACAAACTCAAGACACGAGTAAGGTTTGGTTATTTACCAGAGACAAGAGCATGACGTGGCTCAGTATAGTGTCCGTTACAAACCACGACGGCGTCGTATATCTCATCGGCAACAGCGTCGGAGCTTCGTGACTCAACCCTCCACCTCCCGCTATTCTCCTCATCCGCCACCGGCTCCGCCCTAACAACCTCCGTCTCGAACCGTATCATCTCCTCTATATCGAATTCTTTAGCAAAGTCTCGAAGGTAAGCAAGAACCTCACTATGACCCGGATGTCTTCTCGGATCCCTCGACCCGTCGTGCGGTCGGGTCGAAAAAGGGAAGTCGGTGAAACCCATGCACTCTCGGGGGATGTTGGTGCGTAAGGATTTGTAGAGGCTGGAGTGGACTACGGGTCGCGCCGGATCTAGGCTTAGCGGGTCAGGTTCCACTTGAGAGGTGTAAGCCCACACGCCTCCGATTTGGCTCCCGCGCTCTAACACGACTACTGAGTGGCCTTCACGACGTAGCTCACGAGCAGCCACCAGGCCGGCAGCTCCTGCTCCGATCACTGCCACGTGGTGAGAGCCGGTTGGATGATTGCTACCGGGTGCCATGTTTAGGCTATTGTGAAGTGTTGTGATCTAGTAAAAGATGAAGAGTTTGTAATAATAACGAGGAAGAGAAAGGTGATGGTGTGTTTCGATTATAACGATGTGCAAATTTATAGACGAGGAAATAGGTGCCTCTAATGAGGACGTGCCAGTTCAGTGTAGACAATTCTTACATAATCTCTCGTACGAATATTAAATTCAGTTTTATCTTTTAGAAAAAATAGATATTAAATCCAATTAAGTAGGTAGCACTTCAACCATGCATGTCTATAAGAGAATATACACTTTTGTTAAATTATGTATGAGTCATTTTAGCTGATTATTACTATATTTGAAGTTTGAAGTAGTAAGAACTTAACTTATCATGAATTATATCATATTTCGTTACTTAATAATTTATTCTCCCTGCTTTATATGTAGTGTGTTATAGATGAATATTTTGCATTTGAAGATGGTGTCTAAAATAGACAAAAAAAAAAATTCTGATAGAATTGGATTAGCTGATTTTACTCTTTTTATCATCATCGATTGTAGGCTGGCTTGGTATTGTAAATGCTATTAAATAACGTTCTATTAATTTACAAATGGATGTTCTTAATTAGCTAGGAACAGCGCGAATAATCATGAGAGATTGATAGGCAATCACACATGCAGTAACTCAGAATTTCAGTATACTAATAAAAACTTGCAATGATTCATTTTGGGATTTTCACAGGAGACAGTGTACAGAAGCTTTAAATCACTTGAACAAGTGAATGTGCTTTCACAGTACTTTGATTTTAAAAATAAAGAAGTAATAAAAAGCTTTTAAGATTCAATGTAAATAGCTTTTTGGTTACTTCTTTTAAAATGCAAGCAGCCCAATGTATCTACCACCTAACAGTGTCCAGGATCATGTGTACTACTATTCAACATAGCATACCAACAAAGAAACTTTCTATATAAATATCTGTAGTATCAAATAATTGCTATTAGATTCATGAAATAAAATATTCACACCACTATCACTATGCACAACATATTAACCAATATCATTGCATGCAGAAAGGAACTGTTTTTATTCATAAATTAGACAGTATTTTCCGGTTTATATACCCGATTAACGTTTCATTGTCTTTTGAAAACTATATATAATTAGTTTTTTTTTAAACTATATTCCGTTCTCTCATAACATCTTAATTACAAAAACAAATATTAGCATGTATTTTATTATTCGAAAAGAAAATTTCAGTTTTCTGAGTTTGAAAATCCGATTAGATAACTAAAATCCATTTTTATATTTTGTTATGATAAATAATATAAATTTTAACATAAAATATACTGAACTTACTTTTACAGTCTTTTAAGGTTAGACTAGATATATATTATCAAATTAGTAAGAAATATAAGAAGACGGCAAATATGAACCGTTTACGTCATTGTTCTTTGAAAATGATAGACGCCAAATATGAACAAACATCCATCAAGTTGCAAACAAATCCATTACCCAAGTAATTAAGTTTGAATATTTGGAAGCGATGTCTATCTTTTATCTTCCTTTATTGACACTTTCGTCTTTTTCTACAAAACACTAACACCCACCACACTGACCACATCAAGCTTTTCTTGAAATTTCACAAAGATTGATATACCAATTAGCTTACAATATGTAAATTATTGTATACACAAAATATTATGATATTCATAGTCCTAACTCCTCAACTATCTTGATTCTTCCTTTTTAATCCCTAAACCAAAATATTTTTCTGACATTTTGGACTCATATATGGTCGATCCCGAATAAAACACACTTAGTACTAAGAATTGACTAGCCTTTAAATATATCACACTGCCTAACCATCTTCCATATCCAAACCTAATCTCAGACAGACCAAATAGTGATCATATACGTATTTTCAATACTTATCACTTGTCAGATTTCATTTGACAGCCAATCCTAAATGATTATTAAAGCATCGTCAGATATTTTTCGTACAAGCATGAATGGGATTATTAGAAAATCACCCATAAAATAGTGATATATAAATATAATAATGATAATAACCATTTGCTGAAGTGTTTATTTGCTTATTTCAAGTTAGCGTAAATCTTTACGGACATGGGGTGGAGTCAGTCAATGGATGATATCCTTCTATATGGTGACGAGATATCCTTCTATATAGTGACGAGTGACAATCATGTCGAGATAACCTTAACGGCTATTGTTTGTGAAATATAACTATCAAGTTGTAGTCCTCTCCATATATTTACTGGTCAAACGTAATGTGCATGTATGTATATATGTGTATATATATTAATAATTTAAAATCCAGAATTAAATAAATGTATATATTAAGTATATTTAATTATATTCAAACTTATAAACATATTAATAAATACTAAAGTAGATATGTTTCTTAGTTTAATTAAATTCACATATTAACTGCTACGCCTATAAATGAGATATACAATGTCATATGCTAGGAAGCTAATCAATGATAAGCGCTATTATTAAAATACGCAACTTAATTAATTTCTCTTTAATAAAATACCTTTTTGAAAGGATCTTTTATAAAATATTTTCCCTTTCCTTTTTGTTTTTCTTTTCAAGTCTATTTTTTTAACTTATTATACATAGATTGTATCATATCTTGTTAGGTTAATTTCTCAATCGAAAACCAAATTGTGAAGATGAAGCTTCCATGTGAATTGGTGGAAGAGATACTCTACCGTGTTCCTCCTCTATCTCTTCTCCGATGCAAAACCGTTTGCAAACAGTGGAACACACTTTTAAACCACTTGTCTCTCGTCCGTCCTCAACTCCTTATATGGACTGGTCCCAAGATTTATTCGGTAGGCGTCAGTCTCAAAGATGATCCAAAGATAGACATACGCGAGTTACCCGTAGATAATCCTTATTTGAAGAATAATAACAATCCTATACCTTACAACTTCCTTCCTAGCGATGGCTTATTGTTTTGTGTCCCTCGTTGGGGGAATATCAATAGAGTCGTTGTTTGGAACCCGTGGTTAAGACAGACTAGATTGATCGTGCCCCAAGAAAACTGTTTTACGTTTGGTGGTATAGGGTATGATAGTGGTAGACCCGAAAAGGGTTACAAGGTCTTTGGATATCGTTTTCTTGATCGAAAACTAAATAACGGTAAAGTTCAAGTATACCGAAGACTTGCCATCTACAAGTTCGAAACCAATGAGTGGAAGTATATTGATTCAATGAATGAAGATGAGAGCTCCCAAATTGGCATTGGAATCTCGTTTGATAAGAATGTGTCTTTGAATGGAAATTTGTATTGGATTGCTTATAATGTCAAGACTGGTGAGTATCTCATTCGATGTTTTGATTTTTCGAAGGAGACAATTAAACTCTTCTGCGTTCTACCGTGGAAAGATGATTCTTCTGATGTACCAATCCTCTCAGCTTATAGGAGAGATCGGTTTTCAGTGTTGAAACAATTCAATGAAACAAACAAGATCGAGATATGGGTAACAGAAAACAAGATTAGTGGAGATGGAGCTAATGTGGTGTGGATGAAGTTCATGACAGTTTCAATACCTTTTGATAAGGATTTTTGTCCAAGTTACTTTATTGATAATAATACATACGGAAAGAGCCTCGTTATGTGTTGTAAGGATGAAGATAAAAATGCTTGCATATATGTTGTGAAGGGCAATGCGTCCACGAAGATTCCAATAGGTTTTGATGTCTATGAGGTTTGTCAACGTTTCCATGTCCCCAGTTTGATTCCAGTTCCTTGATACACTTCATTTATATGTTATGTGATAAATGATTTTCTTGTAATATGTTAGTTTTTATGTGGAATGGTCTAATTTTTCTAGGGTTTGATTCGGCTTTAAGATTTAGTTTTATTGGGAGCCTATTTGATAAATTAAACGTTCATGGTCAAATATGTGATACAAAATAGATAGTTGGCATTACATATAACTTTTAAAGACTTCGAGATATACTGCATAACTTTAATATATATTCAATTTTACTATTCGACGTGGAGTATTAACATGAAGGGAAGGTAGTTAGTTTGGTTTTTATAAAAAAAAAAGCCAATCTTTGGCTCTTAAAAGTCAGAAGCAAAATAAACAAGTAAAGGACATTGAGACAGGCAGAGACGTGGGTGCAGACAGAAGAAAGAAAGGTGTCGTGCCAGTAACTAAGGTTCTAAATATAGACCGAAGAGACAAAAATGATACCAACCAACAAAAAGTCCCGTAATTATAGAGAAGAAGGGATTATATAAGAAGAAGACGATAACAAAAACACCAACGAGGAACACAGAAAGAGAAACTCATCAAGGTACATGTCTCCTCCATTCATTCTTATGCAACTTTCATCGCTTATGTAAAAATATGCTGGTTCTTCTATTAGATTGGATACAAAAGAAACGCTTGAATATGACGATCATGTGAGGATTATATATGGCCTTTGTTTAGTTTTTGTATTGATTGAGAATGGTGTGCATGTCTTGGTTGTAGATAATGGCAAACATTAGAGTACAAAAAGGTCCAGAATCTCCGAGGACCGAGGTCGGAGAGATAGACACAAGAGCCCCTTTTCAGTCGGTGAAAGCTGCGGTGAGCTTGTTTGGTGAAGTAGTCTCAAGACAAAGAAGTACTCCAAGAAGGTCTCGTCTCTCCTCTGAGGTAACTAATCCAAGAATCACGAACGTGCTGTATCATTATCCTAGAGGCCTTGAATAGCAAGAAACCCATTTTTTAAAAATGTTTCAGAGCGTTTGCGACAAAGAAACACAGCTAATGCTAGCACACAAGCAATTCCTCAAGATCAAACAAAAGCTAGACAACGCTGAGATCACAAGATCACGTGCTCTCTCCGATCTCTCAAACGCTAAGAAGACAATGGAGGAGCTTACCAACAAACTCGAAGCTGTTAACAAGTCTAAGCAAACCGCTATTGACACCAAAGAAACCGTCCAACAGCGAGAAGAACAGCTAGAACACGACAAGTCACACGGCTCTCCTCCTCACCACCACGAGCTTGACGTTGCCAGAGAACAATACCTCTCCACCACCGTTGAACTCGACGCCGCAAAGCAACAGCTCAACAAAATCAGACAGAGCTTTGATTCGGCCATGGACTTGAAAGCCACGGCACTAAACCAAGCCGCTGAAGCGAAACGTGCGCTACAAGTAAACTCTGCCAAGGTCAGCGAACTTTCTAAAGAGATTGGTGATATGAAAGACGCGATTCATCAGCTCAAGCTAGCCGCCACTCAGAATCTTGAAGAGTATGCTAATATCGTTAAGGAGAAAGATGACTTAAGAGAGTGTTACAAGACGGCTGTTGAGGAGGCAGAGAAGAAGCTACTAGTGTTGCGGAAAGAGTATCAGCCTGAGCTCTCAAGGAATCTTGAAGCTAAACTGATTGAGACAACTTCAGAGATTGAGATCTTGAGAGAAGAGATGAAGAAAGCTCATGAATCTGAGATGAACACGGTCAAGATCATTACAAACGAGCTTAACGAAGCTACAATGAAGCTACAAGAAGCTGCTGATGAGGAAGGCTATCTAAGAAGCTTGGTGAATTCCTTAAGGATGGAGCTTGAAGAGATGAGAAGAGAGCGCGAAGAGCTGCAGCAGAGAGAAGCAGAGAGGTTGGAGACTGAGGAAAGGAAGAAGGTGGAAGCTCTCAAGGAAGAGAGCTTGAAACTCGAGGAGATGAAGTCAGAAGCTTTGGTAGCAAGAAACGAAGCTGAAGAGATGAATAGAAAGATAGGGAGCTTGAAGAAAGAAACCGATTCCGCGATGGTAGCTGCGGAGGAAGCTGAGAAGAGACTAGAGCTTGTTATAAGTAAAGTGGAAGAGGCTAAAGCAGCTGAGGAGAAGGTTCGGGAGGAGATGAAGATGATATCTCAGAAGCAAGAGAGCAAGAAACAGGACGAAGAATCGTCCGGTTCGAAGATAAAGATCACAGTGCAGGAGTTTGAGTCTTTGAAACGAGGAGCAGGGGAGACAGAGACAGCGATAGAGAAGAAGTTGGCAGGTATAGCAGCTGAGCTTGAAGAGATGAATACAAGAAAAGCAGAAGCGGATAACAAGCTTGGAGCAAGTCTTAAAGCTATAGAGGAGATGAAGCACGCGACGGACTTGGCTCAGAAGGCAGCGGACTCAGCAGAAGCTGCAAAGAGCGTGGTGGAAAGTGAGTTGAAGAGATGGCGTCAAAAAGAAAATGTACAACATGCTTAGCGTCTTTCTTTGGTTCTGTATAAAAAACATTTGTTTTATTCCAAAATAAAAATTATAAAGGTGAAGTTCAACATCACATGAACAACAACACATAGATAGATCTCAATCATTTAGTAAAGGCATCACCTAAATATCTGAGAGGGAATCACTAATCAGCTTCTGTCTCAAGAAATCTTCATTAAGTAAACAAAATATCAAGGTGTAATCATAAGTTTAAGCGACGTCGTTTTACTTAGTCGACATTAAAAACAAATTAAAATCACGTAAACAACGACACGACACAAAATTTAAATTGAACCGGAATTATTTACCTAACCGGTTTTCTTTGTTCGTTCTCTTATCCGAAAATTTCGAGACCTCGGTCGGACAAATCTATCTCGGTGTGTCCTAAGACTAAGGGTCTGACTGGTTCAAACGCAGCGGTTGCGGTTGCGGCTGCGGGCGTTTGCGGATGCGGGTGGTTGCGGTTTCTAGCGGTTTTAAGAGATTTGTACGACTGGTTCTGCGGTTAGAAATTGGTGCGTTTGCGGGATACTTATGACTGGTTAACTACCAAATACAGCAGCGGTTAAATAATAAATTGACAATATTTACATTTTATATAATTATAAAAATATCAAAAATCATAATATTATAATAAATATTTAAATTATATTTTCAAAGTTATAGTTTTAAATTTTTAAAATTATAGAAAATATTTTTATTTTAAAATTTTATAATATTAATTAAAATATAATAGATATATTTTAGTATTTTTATAATTCCATTTTAAAATTTTTATTTTTATTTTTATTTTTGTATTTATATGGTTTTTTAAAAAAAAAGAAAAAAAAAATTATCCTCCCGCAACCGCCCGCAACCGCAAACGCTAGCTGGAACCAGCTTTTGATTTTAAGAGGTTCGGAGCGGTTTGAAACGATTTGTAGCGGTTTGTATGATTGTTTCGAAACGCTGTCAACCGCTACCAATCGCAAAAGCTGCGTTTGCGGGTGATAGCGGGAAAACCAATCAAGCTCTAAGAGGAGGACGATTCAACTGAAGCAGCGATGATGTTGAGGACACAGAGATGGGAGCATCTTACTACTTTGAGATCGGTTCGTTCCCATTCAATTCAGACAGGTACTCTGAGAAATGCTTACGAGTTCTTCTGCGAACGAGGCTTTTCTAGCGGTCTCACCAGCGATAGAAATCTCTCTTACAAAGAGAAACTGAGAAGTGGGATTGTTGGAATCAAGAAAGATGATGCTGGAGGACTATGTAAGAAAGGGTCGCTGTCTGAAGCGAGACTGTTGCTTAGGAAGATGGAAGAGGATGGGATTGCGCCAGATAGTGGTCCATACAACACTCTCATCAGGGCACATCTCCGAGATGGTGACGTAAGCATTTCAGTTGAACTCATCGAAGAAATGAAGAGGTGTGGCTTCTCTGCAGATGCTTCCACTGTAAAGATGGTTATGGATATGTTATCGGATGGTAGATTGGACAGAAGCTTTCTAGACATGCTTTCTTAAATGCCTCATCCAACTAAGTGCCGGTTAGTGTTTACAAGTTGACTGGGTTTTATTAGTTGAAACAAGTTTTTTTTATGTCTAAGGGCAATGTGGCTTCTCTGGTCTGCCCTTAAGTTACATTATAGGCATTTCTATGCGAAAGGTTTCTTGGCTTAGGAAAGGTTTTGGAAATTTTCTAGATGTTAAACACGACTGAGCAAGCTCTTCTTTAAGCCCTTTCTCACTATGCTCATCTGTATACTTTTGCTGTTTAGGTTTTACTTGTAATGTTATGAACAAATCTGTTATTTCTCTAGTTTGTTTTGGAAATTGTTTTTTCGGTACATGTCTCTGCACTGAAACGAACCTTCATGATCTGCTCTAAATGTCCTTTTCTTGGGTGGACAATAGGATGATGATATATACGGAAAACACTTTCTCAGAACCTGAACCTGTAGAGAATGCTCCATGACTCCAAATTCTCTCGTTCAGTCAAGTCGGTCTCCACTGATCTTATTTTGCAGATCTTTCTCATCAGCTACCCTTTGAATGCTAATTGGTCACGAAGAACTAGCCGAGAAACTTGGATAAGATGCTCCGATATGATTGAAATTTACAACATGAAACATAACAATAGGATTGATGTGATGAGTTAGAAGAAACGGCGTCAAAAAGAAAATGTACAACGTGCTTAGTGCTTTTATTCAATCTGTATAAAACATTGTTTGTTTTATTCCAATATAATAAGTATAACGACAATGAAAATGGTGAAGTTCAACATCACATGAACAACACATAGATATAGATCAATCATTTGGTAAAGGCATCAATCACCCAAATATCTGAGAGGGAATAGCACTGATCAGCTTCTGTCTCAAGAAGTCCTCATAAGCCTCAGCAATGAGATGATCATCATCCCACTTATCACGGAACGTGTCTGCTTGTGTGGCAAGTCTTACATAGCCATCTTCTAATTCCTTGTTTCTCCATTGTTCAACAGGTGGTTCACCAATCTGATCAGCTATCCAGTTGAGGTACTCAGCCTGACCGACGACACCAAGACGATGCGTGTATCTCTTGGGGAACCCGTTAGCATCACGCTTTGCATAGAGGGCGTTGGTGTCCTCCATCATTTTGTCTTCTGAAGGAAGTGTGACACGACCGGACAAAACTGCAGCCACCCACTTGCTTTGAAGCTCAAACAGAGTGAATAGCAATGTCTGATTCAAGGAAAAAAAGTCTGATTAGGCGATGAATGATTAATCCTACAAAGAAGTAGAATGGATGAGCGAGAGACTTAACCATCCATGGTAAACCGATGAAGGAAAGCCCCGGAGCAAGAGCAGGAGGAAAGACATGTTTGTAAAGCGGTCCAACACAGTTATCCTCCACGGTGATATAGCCATTGGTATTGAGAAATGGGAAGTGATATATGTAACCAGTGCAGTGCACAATAGTATCTGCTTGTACAACCTTACCATTCTTGAAAACAATGGAGCCATCTTTGCGTGCGGTTTCTATCTGCAGAAACATATATTGAATCATTAAAGCTTCTAAGATGATCAATGTTCTAAAACTCGTTCCTAAACTAAAAGATTTTTAAAACAATTTTTCAAAAAATCGGTGTAATTGTCCGTCTAATCAATTATTTCATATAAAGCGTCTAACTACCGCCTAGTGAGTTTTTGAACATTGTGAGAATGTTTTTGTTTCATTTTGTTTACCATAGGGTGAAGCCATAGATTGTCGGCCCCGGGAAGCTTCTCATATGTCTCAGACGGTTTCGACCTAGCTGCGATATGGACTTCTTTAGCCACTCCTGTTAAGTCCCTGCTGATATCTGATCCACTCGCAAAGTTTCCTATCACTACCACAACCTTTCAAACATGTCAGGCCAATAAAACAATCAGTAAAGGGCTTATAAGTTATGTAAGAACATACCTGGTCTTTGAATGGATCAGGAACTCTGTAGTTGTGACTATGAAGTTGCTTCCCTGGCCATAGATCTATACCTAAAAACACTCAAAATCATTTCACATAAGTCAAACATGTATTACTTCAAAAGTCAACGAAAGATTTAATACTTTTTAATCAAATACCAGGAATTTGAGCAACACGAGGCTCTGTGTAGTGTCCATTACACACGACCACAGAGTCAAAGATCTCATCTCTGGACACCCCATCGGAGTTTCTTGATCGGATCTTCCACTTCCGACCATCCTGCTCGACACGAACCACTTCTGTCCCGAACCGAACCATCTCCACGAGTTTGAACTCTCTCGCGAAGTCTCGAAGATACGCCAAGACTTCCCTGTGTGTAGGATACCTTCTCGGGTCTCTGGACTCGTCATGTTCTGGTCGGGGCACGAAAGGGAAGTCACTGTAACCCATACACTCTCTAGGGAGATTGGTCCGGAGCGAGTCGTAGACACTAGAGTGGACTACGGTTCGGTTCGGATCGAGACTAAGCGGGTCCGGTTCGCTTTGAGGTGTGTACACCCAGAGACCTCCGACTTCTGTGTTGCGTTCAAAGACGACGACGGAGTGTGATTCCCGACGTAGCTCTCGTGCTGCTACGAGCCCGGCGGCTCCTGCTCCGATCACTGCCACGTGGAGAGAGTTGATTGGGCTGCAAGAGGGTGCCATTTTTGTTGGTTTGGAAATTGTTGGGCTCCAATCGTCTGAGGGGGCAATCATTATATCATAAATGATTATTATTTTTTTAATAATGCATGTTGATGAATGATGACAAAAAAAAGCATTATCTTAAATAATTTTTTCATGTGTGCTATAAACGGGTTGAAAGAATAAAACTGTACTTGATAAAGCAATGGATCTAGTTTCACTGTAAGTCAAATCATTATATACCAAAATGGTAACAAATATCAAAATACTAGTTGGTAAATAAATAATAACATGGTAAATATAAAAAGTTAAAAATAAGTAATCACTACATCAAATGACAAATTAGTCAGTTTTTTACGTCTTCAAAATGAAAATTTCGAAGAAATGCGTTTCCGATAAATTTCCATATATTTCAATAGATTCTGATTTCAAAATGTTTCCTAAAAAACTCAATATTCAATACTAATCAACTAAAACCAAAAACAAAAACCCACATATCAATAAAAACGTATAACTACACTTTTGTAATACTTAAAAAAAACGCAAAATAAGATGGTAACAATTTTTCCGAGTTATACGTACCCCAAACGCGTAACACGGTCGAATCGAGCAAAATGGATCCCATCCAATTCTACAAATTATTATAAAAAAATTTAAGATCGTAACGAGAGAGTATAATAATTTATGATGATTATATAATAATAAATGGTGGGCCCTTAGATGGTAAAAGCTGGAAACTGGGCTACAAAGCCTCCTCTACTGTCTCGAAACTATGTATGGTCTACTGTCTCACACCCATGTTTGGTCCTCTCTCTTTACCTCAACTCATACAGATCTGACCAAAATCTCCTCTTCACGACCAGCTGCAACAAAAACTATATTTTTAATTATTTTTCTCATTTCAGTTTTATTAGTAGTATATACTAGAATAATTCTAGTTTTCTCTCTATATATATATTTTTTAAAATACTGCCATTATCGTCACTTGTCACTAAATGACTAAAACAGACCCCATTGGGTCACAATTAGTAAACAAAGGAAAAAGGAAGGAATCCTAAAATCTTTGTCGATAATAATAATAACCAAACAAAAAAAGTTAAATATAAATCTAAGAAAAAGATACATCCTCTGATGTTGAACACTAACCACTAAAGACCCCTCTCTCTCTCTCTCAGATTTTTTTTTCTCTTTCAGATTTTTGAGAGTCTTCCTCTCTATTATCTCTCTGCCTCCTCATGGTCTAGTTTTTTAAATAATTTTTATAAATACTAGATCTTTGTCCGCGCTACGCGCGGATAGTATTTTGATTTTTTTTCTTCATATTTTTGTACTATTATGTCAATTGTTTAGTTTTATAAAATGTTATGTTTTTACTGTAAGTTAATTTTTTTGAATCTTACCACAACACATTATACACAAAGAGAATATAGTTGGTCTTTATATTCTTATTTGGTGTAATATTGAAAATTTTGATGGTTTGTTTAAATAGTTTTTTTAAATTATATATTTTAGGATTGATTTTCGTGACTATATTCTATAATTGTATAAAAAAATTGTTTGTCCCATATAGACATCCATATAAATATGGACTTCTGATAAATTTGTTCATTGGGATATTTAGTTTCACTTTCAACTTTATTCTTTTTTTTGGCACCCTCATGCTAGCTTATGGGGCTAGCCAACTTGGTGCAAAAGGGTTTACAAAAGCTGATCGAGATACGCGTGATCGGACACTTTTTGCTAGGCTATTCGTACGGAATTTTAAGATCTAGGAATATAAGCAATAAAAAGTTCAGAAAATTCTTTGGATACAACCTTTATTTCGTCGAGCTCCGAGTCCAACGCAGGCTAATCTTCCTTCTTTTGAATGAGTATAACCAGTTGTTCACAGTCGATTGAAAGACCATTTCTCTGTGTCCAAACTTCAGTATCACTTGCATTGTCCATAGTAAACTTTCAGCTGCCGTTTGCAGTGGTGATTTGGTGCGTGTATATCGGCCCTTGCTCCAAACAACATTGGAAAGTCACCATCTATTAACACAAAGCCAAGTCTAGATATTTCTCTTTCATTTATCCAGGTGTCTAGCAGGAGCGTTTCTTTACGGAGGAACAGTTGTGTCCGTTACCTTAACTCCTATATCAATCTCCATAATCTTGTCTATACGTTGAGCTATCCTCCAACACTCTGCTTCAATTTTATTCGCTAAAGGGAAAGACATAATTCCTACGACACTATTAATGATTGTTTTTTTTGCAACACCGATACGGCAAACTTATGTTTTATTTAACAAAACTCTTATTTTAATTTTGTATTAAAGAATCAATCATATTTTATATTATCCATAATTTTAGTAAATTTGCTTATTTGTCATGTTTTATTAGGTTTTAGCTAAATTATTGATTTATTATTTATTTTTAGCTAAGTCACTAATTTATTAATTTAAAAAATACCTTTAATTAGTATTATATATATATATATATTAAAAATGAATTTTATTTTAATAATATGAAATTTCTATTTTATATTAAAATTTAGTTAGTTTTTTTATTTGTCATATTTTATTAGGTTTTAGACTTTTAGATAGGTTATTGATTTATTATTAATTTCTAACTGATTCGCTAATATGTTAATTAAAACAATACCCTTAATGAATTTTATATATAATTAAAAATAAATTTTATTTTAATCATATAAAATTTATATGTTACATTAATATTAAATATTTGATTCTAAAATAATATAATAAAATTATAAAAAAAATTAAAAATAAGATAATTCTTATATATATTTTGTTGCTATCTGAAAATAATATTTTTATTATAAAAGTTAAAAAGATACAAAAAATTATAATTAAATATTATTAAAAAAACATTTATATAAATATATTTTTAAACTATTTCTAAGATATGAGTGTTTAAAAAAATTTAACACGGGATGTTCAGAACACGAAATTATGCTTATGAGAGAGTGGCTCGGGAGTGGGTTAGGAGATGAGTCTAATGGGCTGCGAATTGTTGAATTTTTTTTTAATTGCAAGCCCACTTCGTGATGATCTGGCATATTGGTTGGTCATGAATATTTGTGCACATGTGGATAGGCTTAGGAAGCTAGAATTTAGCTCCTTTTATATAGTAGGATTATGTGATAGTTACAGACACGTTATATATGTGTGTATGTATAATCTATCTATATTGATGGAGACAATAACCATTCGTACCTGACCATTTCTTTTGTGATATTTTTTTATTCTTCTTTCTCCTTTTTTTTCCCGTCTCCCAGATCTGCTTCCTCAATCTTACCATTGGAAAGCTTCAAGCTAATTTTCAGGGTAATTATTTATTTTAAGAAAAAAACAGTTCATCGACTTATTATTTCTTATTTATATAATTATATATATATATATATGAAGCCCCAAGTTGTACTATGCTTTTTGTTCGTCATGAAGTTGGTTGATGCTTTTCCTTTTCCCCTTATAGCTCTCTCTCTAACTGTTGAATCTGGATTTACGAAAACATATGTATGTACTTTGTATATCTATGTTCTTGTGAATAACGAACCAACCTCTGCTATATATATGGTACCTTTTTTTTCTGATCAAAGCATTTATGGAATCTTCTATTATAGGGTTACTACTTATTTGCAGGTTTTTAGATAAATACTTAAATCATATAATTTTGTAAACCCGTATATGGAAGCTTGGTTTTGTTTGCGGTAATTAATATATGCATATTAGGAAGGTTTAGTAGAGGTTTTTAAGTGTAGTTTTTGTGTGTTTTAATTTTGATGCACATTGCTCTTGCTGTTCTACTTCCATGGCCTTTGATCTTGTTCTTGGTTCAAACGATTCAAGTTACAGAATAAATATTCAATGTGTATGCTCTAGTAGCTAATTTTCTTGTTGGTTCTAAATGTATTATATGGTCAATGTTGTTCCTTTGAGCATTTTGATTTAAGGTATTTGATCATCTCATGTTTGCGATCTGCGTCTCCATTGTTCCCATTTGATAGGGACAGGATCAAAGAGTGAGATCGTAGAGGAAGAAAGCCATGTACTTCTTCGGTTTGTCCAAAGAAGAAGTGTTGTCACAGAAACATGTTGTACCGTATAAAGAGACTTTTAACCAGAATCCACTCACTCTGTTTGGGAGACAGGTTAGATTATTCAGATTCTAGTCTAGTCCAAAGTTTTTGACCTTTTTGATGTTTCTTGTTAAGAACCACATTAGAATATATGATCTTGATAAGATTTTATTTCAGGTGTATCCGGTGAATAGCAATAGCTCCAACTCTGTTCATGGGTCTATGAAGATGAAAGATATTGATCTTCGGCTTCCTGCAGATCATTATGCTTATGTAGAGACTAGATTTCATTCAGCGTTTGAAGCTAATAAGGAGAAAGAAGCGCTGGCCACAAAGTGGAGTGGCAAGAGAGACCCAAAAATTGTTATTGATCTTGAAGAGCTTCCCACAACAGAGGATGCAGATTCTGTTAGCTATGTTACTGTGAGAAGTCCTGAAACAGAACCGTCATGCTTAGCTGGTCAGATCAGCTCAAACAGTCTGAAGGTGGTGGGTCAATCTCGTGTAGAAGATGGTAGTGCAGGTTTACTAGATCTTAATACAACCCCGGATGAGTTGGTGTCCGAGCCTCACTTGTGTTTCTTACAAGATCTCAACTGTCCTTACGTCGAAGAGACCGAAACAAGCTGCGAGAAGAGTGGAGTTGATGATGATCCTACGTCACTTAGCTCTCCTAAATGCCAAAATGTCCATGAAAAAGACGGTACAGAGTCTCCAGCTTCAGATACTTCTTGCTGCACCACTGAAAACAACTTAAGAAGAGGTTCACTGGATCCTTCTTGCCGTACCAGGCTTGAGTTTCCTGTCTTACCAGAGAACGAACGTTGTAATGAGGAGGAGAAGGAAGAGTTCTCTGAAGTTATGCTAATGGCAGCTGAATCATTAGTCCACATATCAGCAGTTTCATATCAAAATCAAGACAAACCAGAGAAGGGTAACGTGGAACCAAGATGTTTCTCATGCGATTCATATGAGCTACACACGTTAGGAATAAGCGAAACCAACACGGAAGAAGAGTTCTGCGTGTCATCAAAGGCTATGGATAAGCTTCATAACATCACAAGAGAGGACAACAAAGAGTTTGGACTCAAGCTGAGAAGAGGGAGGAGAATGAAGCACTTTCAGAAGGAGGTACTCCCTAGCTTAACGTCGCTCTCTAGGCACGAGATACGCGAAGACATGAACATCTTGGAAGCGGTTTTTAGATCAAGAGAGTACAAGAAGATGCAGGGGAAAACGAGAGATGTTAAACTTGGAGCAAACCTGAGAAACAAACGTTTAGTGTCACAGAGGTACGTTGGTAAAAGAAGGTGAAAACATGAATGAGTTTTATATATCTTTATGGGTTTCAGATTCTATCTTACAATTGCTTCATTGTGTACTCTTTTAACAGTCTCTTTTTTTGTTTAATTTACGACTGATTATGATACCAGAAAAAAGCTAATGAGCCAATGACATTATGTTTCTTATTCTTGCTCAAAAGGATACTTAAGTAGCTACTGGTCTGTAAATTAACGTTTTAATATGAATAGACTTGAATGTGTTCTTGGAAGTTTGGAATAGTCTGTTGGAATCTTGAAACGTGCAAAATAGTTCGTAATCCAACATTAAACTATGATTTATGGGCCATGGCCCATTTATCTCAGAGGCCTCTAATTTCTTGTAATTACATTTTTGGGTCAAAATTGTAATTACATTTTTAAATTGTAGTTTTAGACTTGTTGCCAAATTTACCTCAGCGTGGATTAGTTAAGTGTTCTAAGAGTATGATTACTGGAGATTCTTAAGGTGGGGTTCTTAACAGAATATAAGAACATGTTTCTTAACTTTTAACTAAAAAGGTTAAGAATCGGCTCTTAAATACGAGTTCTTATATTCCGCTAAGAATCCCACCTTTAAAAACTTCCCAATAACCATGCTCTAACCTGCAATGCCACTTTGTATGTGAACTTTATTTCCTTGATTTTTTTTTTGTATTTTCTGATCAAATTTTTAAAAATTATTATGTTAATTATGTAGGGAACTTTAATCATCTTACTGGACTAAGCACTAACTAGTAAGACACTGAATCTAATATATTGTTTCCTTTGTTATTAGTGTTGAGCAAATAATATTTGTCTCAATAAACAAATTTGAAATTATGTGACTGGGTGGGGGATATTTGAGAAATCATAATAATTATCATTTCATATCTGAACACTAGATTCGAGTTGGGAGACAAACAAACGTGCACAGAGCATTCCTTACTATATTATATCGCAAGCACATAGATAAATTGCAACAAGGTTCCAGATATTTAGCTCTTCTGTGATTATGGAACAAATGCATGATGGGTCTATCTTTTAGGGACATCAAGCCAGTTCGCAAATCAATAATTGGTCGGAAAAAGATAATAATAGCGGAGTTATTTGCTAAACTTCTCAAAACAATAAACTGTAGATTAAACAAAAAAAAAATTCTTGTTGATCTTTTTAGGGGGAGAGACCTAGCTGATATTGAATGTGATTTTCTTTTTTTGCTAATTGAATGTGATTTTCCCCTTAAAAGTATATACATATATAGTTTGTGCTAACAGAAACTTTTAAAAACTTAATTGCTAATATAAAGATTTGTAATTCTTTCATTATAAGATCTTAATTAAAACTAAAATATCGCCACTAATTAGGCGTTCTAATCCAATTATAACCAGCTAGCTCACTCTATGTTGCATATGAAGAAATTAAATTTCCCATGCTGGCAAAGTAATCATTGTAATAGTTAGTAATATACGTCTCCGTATAACACACACTGGCCGTATGTGATTCCAATAATTCCTATCCCATCGTCAGCATAGTTAAAATATCATATAAAATTAACTAGTGTAATGTAAGGGACCATAATAAATGATATTTTGGACTATCTCCCTAATAATTCATGTCACTCAACCAGTAATCACCAAGTTATCAAAAATGACTAGTTGAAAGAATCAGACAACTTGAAATTCAAACAAAAAAGACGTTAATTGCGTTAAATCTTAGAAATTTTACAATTTCTGCTTTTATACATAACCAAATAGGAAAATTTTGACTTTTTCCCATATAGATCGATCCATTATTTGTGGAATCAGAAACAAAAGGTAACTGAGAAAAACATCATAAAATGTTTCACAAAAAAAAACATCATAAAATATACCACCAAATTCAAAATCAAATTCAAACATATCAACATAGACACAATATTCATCATCTCATCAATGACCCATGGGAATGTCTGGCTCGTCTTCCAACTCAATCCCAAGGTCAGCTAGTCTCTTCTCCTTGTAGACGTACCACTTGGAGAAAACAAGGAAAACGAGGAAGTTCAAAGCAACAATTACTGCCACAAGCCAATAGAAATTGTATAGACGGCCCTTGTTGAGATCATCAGCTATCCACGGATGAGCTTTATCAGTGACTTTCTCAACGATGGTTACGAGAACCGAGCTGAAGAAAAACCCTAAAGCCAATGTGCTCAACAATAAACCCGTGCTCATTGTTTTCATACCTTTAGGACACTCTCTCAAGAAAAAATCTAGCTGTCCTGTGTAGATCAACGCCTCGCCGATACCCACAATAAGGTATTGTGGGATGAGTAGAGAAAACCCTAGAGGAAGGGTTTTGACTGTTGGACCGTGGGCATGTGCTGTTCTAAGACGTTTGATCTCGACCAAAGCAGCTACGGCCATACCCATGGCTGCAAGTAAGAGACCCAAACCAATGCGTTGAAGAGGTCTCAGACCGTGGGGGTAGTTGAATAGCTTTTTGCATAAGGGAATCGCGAGACGGTCGTAGACGGCGGTGGTTAGGAGGAGGCCACCGATATAGAATACGGCCATTGCGGCTGGAGGGATCTCAAAGCTCCCAATGTGACGGTCCATGGTCTCGGACTGCGCGACCGATAATGTCGTTAGTTGAGCATGGACAGTCCAAAAGAGGATGCATGTTGCCCAAATTGGTAACATCCGTACAATTTGTTTCACTTCCTCAATATCAGTTACTGTTGATAGTGTCCATTTGTTGTATACGTTTTGGGTCATTGCCATTTCTTGGTCCTTTATCGCTGCTTTGTCCAATGACCTGTGGTATCAAAAATAATACAAGGAATGATTAGAATATAACAGGAAGTGGATTGTTGGGTTAAAAATAGGCCTAACATATATTCTTTTTGAAATATCGCTTAAGCTTTAGCAAGAAAATAAAAAAAAAATAAAAAAATCGCTTAAGCATCGTATCAACATGATGTGAATAATCTGGACTTCTAGAGATAAGATAGTTACGTGGAATCTTTTCAAAGTAGCAAGAAACAGCAATATGCGCCTATATGCAAATTATTTTTAAAAAAAAAAATATTTTAAATAGGGAAAAGGTCTAAAAGGTAATAGATTTTTCTAAAATTTTCAGTAAACTTAGAAATTCTCAAAATAGACAAATTGAATGAAGCAAAGAGCACGCAAAGCACGTGACCATAGGATTCTGAAGCCTAACATGGGGTCTGGCCCGGTCGAGGTGTGTAAAGTAGTGGAGGTCTTACAACACGAAACATGATCGTTCTTGCTACAAGACAAACCAATGTCTCCCTAACTTGTCGTTTCTTTTTTTTTCTTTTTTTTTTCTATTATTCCAAACTAGGAGAAATTCAAAATATCTAGAGATGGTAAAAAGATTCTTCATAAATTTCTAGAATTAAAAGTAATTTGATTCTTTTGGATTCTAGTGTGTTTACCTAGGCATGCATAGGGATTGATGCATAAAAGATACAGTACTTGGTTGGCAAAAACAGAAAAGAAAAAGATACTGTACTTAAGGGGGGAAGAATCACGAGTATATGAGTCCATATGTTTAAGCTTTAAAGCAAGAGAATCTACTGAATACAATAACAATATACTCTGATAAAATGAAACAAATTGAAATATGATGTCACCACAACTTGTGGCTAAAGCTACTCTCTTTTTGTGGTGGACAATTAATTCAACAGAAGGTGTGAAATTTTCTAAGATTGTCCATTTCTATGTAAATAGTAAAGATGGAGAATACTTTTTTTTTTAAAGATGGAGAATACTACTCCACTTGCACATCCCTAATGACTTCTCTTATTTTCTTACCTATATGTATTGAACTTGACGTGCTATCTAACGTAGGTACACACATAGATACAAGTATAAGGGAAAAAAAATGTAATTAGCTGTAAAACTCATGTCATGGACCAGTTTCGTTGTATGGTCGAGTTCTAATATTATTATGATAATATTTATTTCAATAAAAAAAATATTCAATCCCTTTAAACTGGATTCTAATGCCAAGTAGGCATATAATGAAAATATGTGTGGTCCCCTTTTAATTAAAGGACACGACCTTTTGGAGTTATTTCATACCCACACAGCCCCCACTTTTAATTTCACATTCCCGAGTCTATACTATCACGTTCAGTTAACCAACATCTCATTTATTCGACTCTAACCTTTTTAACAAAATAGAAATTGTCAAATTTGAATCTTAAAAATATTTTAACCTTTAGGAATCTTAGGTGGGATTTGCTTCTTTTAGTATTCTGTTTAAAATTTAATGAAATGAGCAGGGTTAATATATTAGATGATATAGGAATCATACCGGAACTGATTGGTATGCGGCAACTTTTGTTTACTCTTCATCGAACCTTCAGCCGCAATAACATCGTCCAAGTCATATAGAAACGACGGGTCCGATGGCAACTCGAGCCGCCTATTCCTCCACGCCGCCACAAGAACCGTCGCAACTTGCGTCATCGGGCTACCAATCAACTTCTTGAACCGGTAGCGATTAGTGCCGGCCAAGAAAATGCTTAGTGAAAGCACGATTGCCAACGCGCAAATGCCATAGCCCCATTTACGTCCAACATCATCTTGTATGTAGACAAGGACCGTCACGGCCATAAGAGAACCGACGTTGATACAAAAGAAGAAACGGTTGAAGAAATATGTCATTTGTGACCGTTCTTTCGGTTCAGTGTCATCGAATTGGTCTGACCCAAAACCGGAGACGCTTGCCTTCACTCCTCCAGTTCCTAGGGCCGTAAGGTATAAGGCTAAGTATAGGACCGTAAGTTGTATTCCACTCGCTTGTACGCAATGAGACGAGGTCGTTGGATCGCATCTTGGTGGTCTCAGTCCCGGTATGATAGTTGAGAGGGTTAAGATCGAAACACCCTAATAGTCAAAGTCATCACATAAAAATTAATTTTTTGGCAAAACTAAACAAAAATAAAGACTTATGTCGTTTACTATTTTGATCGATTATTAAACTAGTCAATAATTACAATTTCTTGATTTTCTTTGCTATAATTTTTGGCAAGGTGAAAGGGACTTGTAAGGTCCTTACTGTGGCTTGGATAGCGGCGAATATAGCAATGGTTAGGTACCTAGATGAAACAAAATTAATTAACTCAATCAACATGAGCTAAAAAGAAAAGATAAAACGTAATGAATTTATTTAACTTTATATACAAACCTTCCAAGAAAAGTGTCCGCTATGAAGCCACCGAGGAGACAGAGCATGAACGAAGTTCCGAGGAAGTTTGTGACGGTGTTAGCCGCCGTTGCATTGCCTAAATGCATAGTTCCCGTCAAATACGTCACTAGGTTAACGCCGATACCTAACGTCGTCAACCGCTCCACCGCCTCAATACCTTCAAGTAATTATTAACAAGAAGTTAGATAGATCCAGGAAAAAATGATGCCCACAAGAAGAAACTCCAACCCATTTAGAATAAACATATAACGTACTAAACGGCCATAACTGTTTCTTTGTTTTTGTCTTTTGCATATATACTGTTGGTAGATTTTGCTCTCCAAACTTTATTGTATGTGATTATACTTACAGAGAATCATGGCGGCGCTGGCCCATCCACCGGTCTTAGAACGATCGGCTGGGCGGCCTTGGAAGTCCCAAGCATCGAGAAGGGTTTGTGTTTTAGTTTCAGGTAGAGACATATCTTGAAGATTGATGGAAGATTTTTTTTTTCAATTTTTCTTAGAACTTCTGTTCTTATGGGGACAGTGGTTTACAAGCAAAGAGAAAAGGCTGTTTTGTTTTAGAGCTTTTGGTTTCTTTGGTGATTTTAAAGGTGTTCATCTTTGGACTCTTGATACCTCTATTTATACTGGGAAACTTCCCGAGTTAAAAAACATTTTTTTATTTAGAGTTTTATGCAAAATTAAAAAAAGTGACACATGTGTGACTCTGATGAGTGTTGTTTGATTGGGGAGACAATTATCATATAAAAATAATAAATAGGTAGAAAGAGAAAACTGAGAGAGCAAAGCCAAATATTACCACTTCCTCCGACTCTATAGGACTCTATGAACTTTTTAAGTTAAAAGTCATTTTGTCACTGAATCAATGGGCATCAGGCGCATCAATTTACTCACCATCATGAGCCATTATTATGTCTCTGACAAAATAGGGCAATAAACATGTAAAAACAAAAACAAAAAACATTATTCGAGTATTATTTATTTTCATAAAATATGTCTTTTATATTCTTTTACCAATTTTTTTTATTTTACGGCTGAGATATGAATAATAATTCAAAATTATTGGTTGAGGCGGTAAAATGCATGTTTATTATGTTATGCTAAATAACATTTTCGTTATTGTTGATTTGCATTATTGTACATTTCTTTTTCGTTTGCTAAATATCTAGCTCTTGTAGGTCCATTTTGTTGTTCAGAGCATGTCTTTAGATAATGCTAGATTTGTTTGTTTCCTCCTTTGAAAATTGTAACATATTCTGATTTTATTGTTTTTCTTTAAAAGAACTGGTGGTAGGTTTTACAAAAGTGAAAACCTAGTTGATATATATATCATTTATTATCATGTTGGTGTATGGATACTATTTTGTTTTTAAATCTTTATTCTGATTTTATATTCCTCAATTGAAATTCATGTGCAATAATTTCACTTTCACAGGTAAACAAACGATTCTAATCCAAAGTAAAACAAAAAAAATGACATGCAAAGAACTTTCAGAAATACTTGCACATTTTCAAATTATACCTTTATCAAGTAGTACTTTAGAATTCCATAAAATCGTATGAAAATCTGTCAAAATATCTTATCGGAAGTTAATAAAAGTTAACTTATGTATTTGATACAACACTGAAACTAAATATTTGTATAATTGTTATTACATAAATGTACCAACTTTTTTTCCTTTGTGTTAATGGGAAAGTCTAGCTTGAGAGTTAATGGCTCAAAATGTATGCTTCTTAAACGCCACTAAAATGAATCATGTTGCAATATTAACTTTTTTAATTATCTAACTTTAAAGTGGAATAAATTAATGTAAAGTGTCTTATAATAATCACGTGTTTATTTTTTATTTTGAGTTTTGCAACTTCAATGGTTCTCTTTCTCTCTTGAGAAAATAAGAGCATAAAACAGAAAAAGAAACAACAGAGAACAACACAATATTTAGAACAAATACAGGAATAAAATAATTAATTTATCTTAAACTTGTGAAGAGAAAGTAAGTTAACTGGTTTTATTGATCAGTCTTCAGGTCTATGTAACATATCCAATACCATTTTTTGAAACACTTCAAGAAAAGTAAGAAACTATATTACAAAGAATAACTAAACATACATTAAGTTATCTTAGTTTCTAAAACTAATAAAATGAACTTTAAACTTTAATATAAAATTCAGACAATTTTATTGTAGATTCTTTGTCGTGAATTATGTCTTCTCAATCTCTGAATCACCGATAAGCGGGCAGATAAATTTTCAAAACCCATAAACAAGCACCTTTTTAGCGTTCATAATTCTTTTTTTTTTTGGACAAAAGCGTTCATAATTCTATATATGTAAATATCCCCAACAGTCCATTAGTTTGTACACATCCAAAGATTGCGGAACAGCGAACAAAGGTGACAAGTGACAATGAAGAGTCCCATCCAAAAAGAAGAGGGAGAACGAGTAATGAACCCAAATTTATTATCTTCTATATTGAACTAAATTTATAAATATATGATCTGGAAAAGAAAAATAAAAAAAAATTAATAAAATAGATTATAATAATATAAAATTTTAAAATGGAAACTAAAGATGTAAATGGATGGATCATAAATTTTGGGCGGAGCTACTTTAACTTATAGGTATATCTCAGGCAGGTCCCAGTTTTTTTTTTGGCACGTGAGAGTTGTGGGACAGCCAGAGATTCTCCCACAGAATTGACTCGGTCATTTCAAGAGGATGAATCCATAACAAAATTAGCACGAACACCCAAAAAATAAATAAACGAAAAACAATATAGTAGTAGTAGTACTAATTTTAGCTTAAGTTTTAGTTAATTAATCTAACTTGTCACGATAAATGATAAAACGTTATTTGTGTAAGCAAAACATAATTTATTTATTCCGGTCTTGTTACCCAGACCACCTCAAATTTGAGCAATAGAATAGTCGTTTGTTGAAGAAAAAAAGTTATTTATTTATAAACTATTAAAGTTAAGATTTATAATTTATATAACATTCTTATAATTCAATCACTACTCAGAAGTGGGATGATTTTTTTCTTATTAATTTTCAAAAATAATCAACCAGCAATATGCAGTGATATTTATTAAAGCATAAATCATTATTCTTCCTAAAATCTCATGTCGGAGAAAAAAACTCAACTTCCCCTCCAAATGAGTCGTTAACCAAGTGACTTTTCAAAGCTGAATACATGATTTGAAGTGATTGATATAATTTGCTACCAACACTTTTGCAGTAACATTGCAATCTCGAGGCAAAGTCAGCCAAGGTACATAATTTTTGTTAGCAAAATATTGTGTTAACTCGATAGATAATTTAAATAAAACTGTAGAGTCTAATGTGTAACATTGACAAACATAATGATCTGATAATAACTATGTGATATTTATATTCTAGCAGGTGACGAATGAAGAAAAAAATATTTAGATTCAATTTTATAAACGGATTGATTGAATCACAAAGCAGAAGAGTATCGAATTAAATATTTGGGTATGAATCCTTCGGAGGATCCCAAAGGCCATGGTTGACTAAACATTGGAATGACAACTTGCTCAATAATAGAATGTTAAACAATATTGTGAATATATATGTTATGAAATTGGTTTCTTCTTATTATAGAGAGGATTATGTTAAAGTTATCGGTTCGGCGTCTTGGATTGATGATTTCATCATTATGAAATTAGTAAACAACGTGTTTAGGAGAAATATGTGACTCGTTTGGATGGTATGGAGGACATCCACTTGTCACAAAATGGTGAAACAATAACTATATTTTTTCTGTCTGACGTCACATTTCAGTTTGGTTTTTATAAATAAAATTAAATCATAACGTTTTGTTTTCATTAAGTATGATTTGTAATTTTTAACCAACAACGTTCCCCCAACCCCGGTTAAATCATTGTAGGCACTTGCAAATACAAAAGAATTTCATAATTTCAAGGGGCAGTTGTGAAAGTGATTTTAACCAAGTTTGCGAAAGGATTATAAGAGATTCTACATTTCAAATATACTGCATATTGATTTTGATTTTTTGACAAGGTCATAAAGTTTTTTTTTTTTTTTTTTGAGAAAGAACAAGGTCATAAAGTTGTTAACAAACTATTACAATGAGAAGTTATGGTTTGCCTTTGCAAACCACAAGCAAAATGACATTAATATCTATATGATCGCTTCTGCGAGATTTTGTTTTTTTAAAAGTGCACAATTTCTTACTGAATGACCTACTTCTATTTACACTTTAGATTTAATTTAATTATTTTTTTGCTTACCGATTTATTTGAATGTAAAATCAAGATAAGTTGAGGAGTCAAAAATATCGTTTTATGAATATAATCATGTTAGTCATATACTCATTCGAACGCGAAGCTCTCAGCAACAAAACACAATTTATCTAGTTAAATTAATCACATTTAGAAATATCGAACTCATTTGTGATTTTAAGATAACAAGATAGTACCAGCTTCGAACTCAAATTTAACAATATTAAAATGATACTCACCCAGTTAAATGAACCGTAGTTGAGTTATTCTATAATCTAGGTGTCTCTAGTCGGACTCAATATTTAAAGCGAAGAAAATAAAAGAAACAACTGTTAACTAGATTAGATGATGACGGATGGGCGGCACAAGCTCTCTCATCATAATAAAAAGTCAAATCCTAAATAACGAAAATTTGATATAATGTTTTTGACTTTGTGGGACAAAACTAAGTTACCCCGCATTATTATTTTTTGGTGTAATTTTATTTTTGTTTTTGGTGAAAGAAAATGTGGTTAATAGTCCATGCAAAGTTGCAAACGAAATTGAGTTTGAGTGAGATAATGCCTACAAAACACTCCTTTACCACTGGATCAACAACATTATTACGAAAACATTTAGTTCATGTTTGAATGCATCTATGAGAACTAGATGTATTACCATTACTAATGGTATATGTATACAAAAGAAGGTTATTGAATTACATGGTGTCAGTTTACATGTGAGAATGTATTGATTAAGGTGTAAGTAGTGACGTAGGATTAATAAGTTTGTTGTGTTTCTTTCTACTCCACAAAGTTTATTGAATTACATGGTGTCTGTTTACATGTTTCAGATTCGAATATTGCAACTGTTTGGAACCTAACGAACACACATTTGTACATGAAAATGTTTTTTGAGAGCCGACGCATTGAAATTACGTTTATATATATACATATTAGTTTAAAATGGATGAAAGAAGAGAAGGAAAGATTACGAATAGATAATGTGATGAGAGGAATCGAAAGTGAAAGATGCCTTACATCACTGCAAAAGGAAATAAAATTAAAAGTACGTCGTACTTTTGGAAACGAACCAAACACTTTATTATTATGGTCTTTTTGATGCTCTCAAAAGACAATTATATTTAATTATATCTGAATTTAATTAGGCAAAGACAATTTAATTGGGGTCGTTTGTATAAACGTTTACAATGCTCATAAACGAAAAAATAAGTTCGTCAACGGTTTTTAGAAATTAAATCTCGATCGAGTAATTAGACAATATATAATATGCACAAGATTTATAATACTTCAACATTTCAGTTTAATTAATGTAATTCAGATTTTAGCATTTTTTCAGATTCATAAATGTAATAGCAGTTTAAATGTCCTAGTTTTAAAATTAAAAATAAAAATGCCATAGTTTGTTTGTTTATTGTCAACATGCCATAGTTTGTTATTCTCATATATTTAGTAAAAAGTGTTGTTTGAACGTATTTTATATGGAATTCAATTGTTTTACAAACATACTTTAATATACCACTGGATAAATATACCCGGTTTAAACTGTAAGTTATTAGCTTAAAATAATGGGGAAAATATGAATTGGGTATGATATATACATTAGAAATCTAGAAGTTAAAACAATACTTTTCATAAAACAAAAATAACTAAAAAATATATATATTTTGTTGACAAGGGGCAAGACGTGTTGGATTTTAGATAGGTTTAAGAAGTAAAGATCATGTTTAACTAACGTTACTCCCTATGTTTCACAATGTAAGTTGTTTTGGCAGAGCCAACTTTTTTAAAAAAGTTGTTTTGGAAGCACAACAATTAAGAAAGTTGTTATATTTCAAAAAGTCAGTGACAAAAAAAAGGTTATATTTCAAAAAGTATTATTTAATATTTAAATTAGATGTAATTCAACTAATAGTAAAAAAATGTATAATTAATTGGTTACACAATATTTAATAATTGTAAAAATTTATCGAAATATAAAAATAATTAATATTTTGGAACAACAGTAGTCTTCTAAAAGGAGAGAAATATGGTTTGTTAATGTCCACATGGTCACATTAATAATATTATTCTAGTATTTTTTACGACAGTAATGATGATGCTGATGAAATAATTTTCTTCACACAATGGAAAATTGAAATTTCCTATAAGGTAAAACCCTGATGGCCTAATCTTGTTAGTTATTAATTTTTAATCTAGTCTATTAAGAGTATGATTGGAAAATATAGAGTAAATGAGAAAAAAAAGGTGAAAAGAATAATAAAAATAAGAGAGAATAAAATAGAGTAAATATACTACTCTTGTTTTTTTTACAACAAAGATATTACTCTTGTTTGAGCCTTTATGTATTTTACTTTCTTCCAAAAATAATTAGGACAAATAGGTAGAATTTTTTTTTACCTGATTGGTAAAATTTAGAGTAAATGATTTTCTTACTCTCTTATTTATTCTAAAAGTGACATACAGTCACAACCTAAATTAGAGTCATATTTTTATTCATATGATAAAAATTATTTAAATTTTATATAGTTTTACTAAAATTGATATATCATATGTCATAACAATAATAACAACATCCCGATTACTCTAACTAACTTGAATCACAACAGAACCAAACCAATTAAATTAAATCTAGACAAAATGATAGTAATTATTTATTTGACTATATATACACGATCAACATTTACATTTTTTCATCTAATTTAGGAGTACCATAATATATTAAGAATTCGATATTTGCTTCAATTGATCTTTGGAACCATATTTAACATAAAATAAGAACATACAATCATTTATATTGATTTGGTAAAACAAAATAAGAAAAAAAATATTAGCCGCGTTTCAATGCGGATTGGATTCTAGTACATATAAGGAAAAGAACTACAGATGCTATGATTTTTTTTTTGGTTTTCTTAATTTTTTAAAAAAATCATAAATATGAGTGAAATTATAAAAATGAACGTGCATTATATTACTCATGTAAATAAAAATAAATCAACATCGATTTTTTTAATTGGACAAGTATATGAGAAAATTAAAGTTAGTATTACATTAGGAAATATGGTAGGGAGTCCAATATTGATGAATAATAATAACAACATTTTAAGAAAAGACCCAAGTAGTGAATGATTTATTGATTTTTACTTGCAGAGGAGTTACTCTATAGATTTAGGTCAGAGATCAATTCTCCAAGCATGTCGAATTATGAATTATCGTAACTATGTTTATTTCACCAAATCTAAACGGTGTAACATTTTGGATCTATTAGAATATTCAGTAAGTATTTTATTTTACGGCTACACTCACATTGTGAAAACTAATCAAGTGTTAGAAGCATGAATTGAAAAGAAAATGGTATTATTACATGAATTGGTAATTAAGCGGAAAAAGAAAACCAGAAGCATGAATTGAAAAGAAAATGGTATTCTTAATCCACTTTACAAACATTCAAGGCATTGTTCCAGTTATAAACAATGATAATGGTCCCATTCTCTTATTGGTGTTATAAAATATATTTTCTGTAATATCGTCGTTCGTAAACATGTGAACCTGTATATATATAACTGTTATGATTATCATTATATCTTGTATTTTGAATAATAGTAGTAGAGAAAGGGTATTAGACTGATATATATTGCATAGTTGTCAATTATACTATCTGATATATGAACGGACAAAATGCTCAACTGAGGGGTTGCTTATAACAAGAGGGTAAGCACCTTAACTGGTACAGAAGATTCTGTATAGGTCGGTGTGGTGGGCGCACGAAGCTAGTTTCGTTATGTATGATTTAGAAAATTTTGTTCGAATCAAACTTGTAATCGAGACTTGAATGCCATTTATCGGGATGTTTTAATAATAGTAAATATTTATTAAAAAAAAGATTCTATATAGGTGTCCAGATATCACCAGGAAATAAGCACCTTAATATTTGGCCAACACATTCACACAAAAGAGATCCTCTTTGAAGTTTTTATTATTTAAATTTTGGAAAACTGAGTGTTACAGATTCTTACCCACTTCAAAACTTATTATTGCCTATGTTGTGAACTTGTGAATCTACATTGCCTTTTTAATACTATATATAGAGAACATGAGCTATTTAGGGAAACTATTGTCTCTCCTTAAGTTTCTTATAACACATCAGCATTAAGAATTACATACGAAAAATTGATATCTAAAACGCGGAAAATTCCAAGATCAACAATCCCTTATTTCTTTTGTTATCAAACTTTTTCGAAATTAAATTACATAAAGGTTCATAATTTATATAGACGAATGCTTATATATGATTTAAACCATACTTTTAACTTATATCAATTGACTACCACATCAGGAAACCAAAACCTTGAAACCGAAGAATTACCCAACTAATATGTCTCCATATAAACCTACCAATATGATTTAGTGGTTGAGAAGCTGCTATTTTGAGCAAGGTCACGATATTTAGCTACTGTTACTTTTTGTTGGTTATTATAGATGCTTAGTTTTACGGTTGGCCAATATACCTTTAAAAGGGTCGTGATTATTTTCAAAATTTGTGAAGTATTTAAATTCTGACCTAGTCTTTTCTGGGAACACTTATTTCTTACAAATCATCTTTAAGATATTTCTTTCTTTCTTTGAAAAAGATTTCTTTAAAATATTGAGGCTAATATATATATTAGTCAAATTCTGTGCGTTAGATGTAACCTATAGCCCACGTAAAAAGGAGACATAAACGATAGCCTATAGCTGGATTTCATGTGTACGAGCTTGCAATGAAGTTTCCACGTCTTGAATTAATACCTTTTTTCTAAAGGCTAATGATGCTAAAACATATATTTGATCGATCTTATTGTCTTGTTTTGTTTCAAGTATATACAAGAGAACTGAAGACACCCATTTGTGAAAAGCCAATAAGAAAATATTAAGTAGCCTATAAAAGTAGGTGGAGACTTGATCAACCCAAAACATAGCCAATTTTATAGGTTTGCTAGAAATATTCAAAAAGACACCTAAATAATGTCAAAAGTATTCATGGAAATTAAAATCAAGTTGTCACTATTTATGTTAGTTTATTTAACGTTTACATTTTTTTAGCTTTCAAAATTACAAAATGGTATCATTTAAATAAACTGAAAACTTTAAGCAAGTGGGTGGTGAATTCATTTTACGCCGACTTAAACTTAGCAACTCTTGTTTTTTGTTATGGAAATACCATTTCATGAAATGAAAATTGAAGTTTAGAAAATGTTAAAAACAAAATGTAGAACTTCTAAGTTTGGTCCACAGCAAAAATAAAATAAAAACATAAAACAAAAACAATCGATACTTTAACCGTTCAGTTTAGAATCGAACATGACTACAAGTAACAATCTTATATATTAAAATAGAAGTCATGACTTCTTTTCATGTGTGATTTTTTTAGTTTGGACCATTCCTATAAAATATCATATTTTACATAAGTTTATTATTATATCTTTTAATATCTTTATCTTTTTATTTGAAATACAAATGAATATATTTAAAATATTCTAACAAAATCTTTTTAAAATCATCTTAAAATCTTTTTAAATTTACTTTCAAAAATTAGTTAGTTTTAATTTAAATTATCATAAAATATAATTAAAATTTTAAATTAAATATAGTTTTGGTTTATAAACAAAAATTTAAATAAAATGAAATTAATTAATTTCACAAATACATTTACTAATAATTTTTAAATATTTTTTTAGAAATAAATATTTATTTTAATTTTATTTTTTTCAAAAAAAATTTCTAATAAAATAAAAATCATGATTTTTTGATGAGTGATATCTTTATTTGGACCATCATTTAAATTTTATATTAAATGTATATCACTAATGATAATATACATAATATTTTTAACTACTTTAATCATAATATCTTTTATCTTTTTTTTTTTTTTTAAAACTAGAATTCTAAAAAATCTCTTGAAAAAGATTATAATAAGATCTTAATTGTCATAAATTTAATATAAATATTTTCAACTAATTTTGTAATTAGTAATGAAATTTTACTAAAAGAATAAAATTATATCCTATTTTATCTTTGTTCCAAAAAAAAAATCCTATTTTATCAATTTTATAATAATATCTATCGTTTTAAAATAAAAATGTTATATTGAATAAATTATGATAAAATTATTTTAAATTGATAAGTTAACATATTTTATTTTCATAAATATAAAATATTTATGCTAAAAATATAACATGTTGGTAGAACGGGTTAATATTAGTAAACTATATAATACATGTATAAAAATTTAACTTATCTTAAACTTTTAAATATACAGTAATTTATTATATAAAATTAATAAACATTAAAAAATTACTAAAAAAATCTAGCGATTTGAATTACGGATCATGATTATAATAAATTAAATACAAAATTGTTTTCATATATGTTGTTTCATGCATTAAAAATTTTAGTTTAGTAATCAAACGCAAATTCAATAAGACAAATATATAATAAACAACATATATATGTGATGATTTTAATTTACAGCATGAAAACTATAAAATTATTATATTTAGCATAATTATACAAACATTTAAATATGTGAGTAACATTAAAATATATAATAATTATGTAAAACAAATATCTATATATATAAATGTGAAAATATATACCCGCACGGTTGTGCGGGTGGAAATCTAGTTTAGTGTTATGATTTGAAATCTTATATATTAAAACAGAAGTCACAACCTTGATTCATGTGTGATTTTTTTAAAAATGGACTTAATGGACCTATTCATAGAAATTCATACTATATTTTAATTAAGACTAATAATAAATAGAATTTTTAAAATATTTTAATCATAATATCTTTTGATATCTTTTCATTTTAAATATAAATATATTTATTTTAAAATTCTAACAAATCTGTTTAAAAAGATTTTTATAAGATCTTAATTTTTGAAATTATATTTAAATATTTTCACTAATTTTGAAATTAGTTTAAAATATTATTATACATTAATATATTCAGTTATATAAAATAAAAAATAAAAAAATCTATGATATTTTATTTATTATATAATCATAATCAATCATATTAAAATAAAATTATTATATTGAGCTAAATATAATAAAATTGTATTAAATTTATATATTTATATATTTTATTTTCGTACTTATAAAATATTTATGTTCAAAAATAAAATCTAATATGTTGGTAAGATGGGTTAACATTATCAAACTATATAATACATGTATAAAAATTAACATGTATTTCTTTAAAGTTAATAATATAAAAATTTTGTAACTACTTTAATCATTATATATTTTCATTTTAAATATAATATATATTTATATATTATATTTTAAAAATTCTAATAAATCTATGTAATATTTAAACAATAACTTAATGTATTTTAAGTTATCGTTTAGAATTGAAAATAAATAAATTATATCCTATTTTATCTACTTTTATAGTCATGATCATGTTAAAATATAATTATTATACTAAAATAAATATGATAAAATTATATTCAATTGATAAATTTATAAATTTTATTTTCATAAATATAAAATATTTATTTAAAATATAATATGATGATAGAACGGCTTAGAATTAACAAACTATATAATACATGTCTAAAAATTAACATATCTTACACTTTTATATATACAATAATAAATTATCTAAAATGAATAAACATAAAAATATTGGTAAAAAAAAATCAAGTTTTGAAATACGGGTCAGAATTTAGCATAAATTAAATACAAAATATTTTTTAAATATTTTTTCTCATGAATATATTAATTTGCTTAATAACTAAATGAAAATACAATAAGATAAATATATAATATAAGAAGTGGCAAATACATAAGGTTTAAACAATTAATTAATTATAACATGTAAATTATAAAATTATTGTATTTGAAATAGTTATATAAATATTTAACTATATGATTAACATTAAAAATATATACCATTTATATTCTAAAACAATAATTTATGTATAGAAAAGTGAAAACAAACACCCGTACGGTTGCACGGGTCAAAATCTAGTACAAACTTGAAAGACATAGACGAGAGATCAAGCCGAGCCAAGCAAACAAAGAAACATTCGAAATTGCGTTCACGAAGAAAACGAAACAAACAAAAAACGATTTCCTCCAACTGCCCGAACATAACTTAGCAGCTTTTTAATCTACATTTTTACATTTGACACTCTCCACAAAATTCAAGCAGAAAGGAGTGTTAGTGAGTTTCTAATGATAAAATTGATAAATACACAACCGAAGCTTCTCACCTCAGAGGATCGCATGCACTCCACTACCATAACTCACTCAAGTTCACTTGGATGATAGCAGTAGAATAAGTGAATAACTAAATCAGAAAATACATTTTGATCAAAATATTGACTTGTGAAATATATATTTCTAACCTACAAACTACATATATAGAGTGAATCAAAGCTTACAAACTTTTCTACATACTTAATATATAATATACCTCTAATTGTTTTTGTAAACTACGTATAATTGTGGAGACCAAAAAAATTATTAATATAAATATATGGGTAATATGGACACCATATGCATTACGTTTTGTTATAATCAAGAAGTATTGAACTTTTACCTTAGTTTGTAAGATTCAACTTTTACACTTTAATAATAATTTCTCTATTCGAGAAAATAATATAGTTAGAAACACTTTAAACGTTAAATATTCGGCAACTATTCTCTCTAGTCTCTTTCATATAATAGCGTTGAAATAGATCAAACTTGTGAGTCAAATTTTCATGGAAATCCCAAGTTTCCGCGTAGCGTAGCTCCATTGGCGCTTCGAGGAGTTATCCAAGAGACACTAGCTAGAAGCTCACATTACATGGACATTTCAACGTTCTACCATTAATTAAAACTTTCCGCAACTGCATAATACTTCAGCGTCGTTGAAATTTTAGATTTTCCACTTCACAATGACGCACAAGAAAATAATTGTCGTCAATGAAACATGAACATGATATGAATACATATACTTATTATTTATTAAATAAACATTGGGATTCATATTTTAGGATATTTTATTGCAGTAATGTGATCTTTAAATGCTACAACTTAAAATCTCGATCGAGTTTTCGCATCTAAGATTTGATTTGCAGTTGCTTTTAAAGAATTTCAACTTGTTTTGATAAGTCTGTCCGCTCTTATTGATGGGCCACATCAATCTAGTTGTTACAGTTATTAACAAATGGGCCCAATATTTATCTTTGTCGAAATCTATCAGATTCTTTTCGGTGATTGAATTTATCAAGGCCGCTACGGCGCTACCCTTAAGTAACCCTTTTTTCCTACGTAAATTTTATTTTACGTAAAATATTCTGTTCACAATTCAGTCTGTAACGAAGGTTTAATTTGTTGTTTCGCAACCGTCGGCAAATATGACGTTCCGCACCCATAGCCTAGTAAACCGCTATTAACGCGAGTCATGCTCAGTTTTTTTTTTTTGAACACCAGTCATGCTCAGTTAATGAATGGAATTAGGCTTTTATAGTAAAAGCAAAACATAGATTTGGTTTAAAGATTGGCCTGATTAATACGGTAAAGTGAGCTGGGCCGAACATTACTTTAAAACTATTCAGTATTTTTTTTGTTGATCAATGCCCTAGTTCTATGGTTTTTTTCATGTATACTACGAATATTTGGTTAGTTAGTGGTATGTTGGAAATTATTATCCTTACTTTTGAATAACTCTTTCAAAACTCCTGGGAACAATCATCTGTGATGATCCATTTATGGTCGGTGTTCTTTTTGGAAATGTCGGATTATGTTTTCATTTTGAAAAACGGAAAGAAATTTGAGGATTTGTATATCACTTCGAAATTTGAGGATTTGTATATTCTCTTTTGACTAATTCGAAGGAGGATTAGGTTGCTGGCATCTTCGTTCAATTCCCAATTTCAAAACGAATTGAAGAGGTCTTGTTGCACTCAAGAATTGTATCATTGCACTCCTCTTGCTGAATGATTAGAAGAATAAAACACACACTCAGTTTCGTTGATTAGATTCTTAGGCGTCATTGTGTTATACATACAGTTAATGTCTTTTTCTTGTGCCAAATTCGCTTTGGTTATTGTAAGAGTAAACGCCACAAAAGGTCATTTACTAAGAATATTTTACGAAAACTTAGTAATGTTAATGAGGGAAATTAAAGAGTAAATGTTTCCATGTAAACGCAAAACGGTTTTAATATTCCATGCCCTGGCTTGGACTTTGTACCTAAGACCAAGTAGGCAAGTAGTAGTTTCTTGCTGACAAAAAAAAAGAAGCTAGACCAAGCATGTAAGCAATATAGCAACCATCAAATTATCCAAACATCTGATTTCATCATAATAAACACAATAAAGATAGAAACTTATGAAATGTTGATAAAATAAAATATTTTAATAAGATAACGAAATGAGACCAAAGGTCATATATAGTTTCTTCCGCTTTACTCCTCGGTCTTCTCGGCGGCTACTTCACCAGCAGCCACAACTCCCTGTGCCTCAGCCTTCTTCTCCTCCTCCACAACCGCCGGAGTTTCAGTCACCTCCTCCTTCTCTTCTGTTTTTGCCTCCTCCACAACGACCGGAGTTTCTGTCTTCTCTTCTTCCTCCTCTACCTTTGGCTCCTCTGGTTTCTTCTCAGTTTCTTCATCTTTTTTCTCTGCCTCATCCACAACCACTTCTTTGCTCGTTTCTTCGACTGGTGCTTCGGATTCTTGTTCAGTTACGGCGGCTGGAGCAGGAGCAGAGGCCACGACTTCTTCCGCCTGTTCGGTAACCACAACTGGCTCCTCCACTGTCTTGGTTGGTACCTCAACGTTCTCTGCTGCTGGAGCAATCACTTGTTCAACCTGGAAGCAAACACACGCTTAGTACTAAAACCATTTTCCTGTTGATAGACATTATACATGATATGTATATAGTTATAAATAACTAGTTTTTAAATCAAATCTAACTAGCTTTAACAAATAATTAAAGATAGAGATAGGAATCTGATTAGTAAAAAATAAAACTGAATAAGTTAAGATCATACCTCAACGTTGGCCATTTCGAAATGACAAAGGTAAAGAGGAAAACTATAAAGAAAATGAGAAGAGAAGTAATATTGTATGTGATGCTTTGGTGAGTGAATATGTTTGCTCGAGGAGAGCTATTTATAGTAGAAGCAATTGCTTTACGAATATTTTTAATATATATGTCAAAAATCATTTATTTTGTCTACAATGTTATTAACGAATCATGATGATGAATATTGCACATGAAAGCATCTTTTCCTTATATAAAAGTGTTTATGTGCTAATTTCCACCTCATGCCACATAGATATTGAACCTCATCATACTCGTCAAGTTGTGAAATGTTTTTATTAGAAAAGTTAAATTGTTATATATTTTCGACTAATTAAGAACTTGAATTATTTTTTTCTTCTTTTTAAGAACTTTAATTAAATTTTCATAAAAAGAAATTCTATTTTACAAACATTATATAAGTATAATATTTTGAGAAGTGTTTGTTTTGCTTCTGCTGTGGCTCAGTAAACGTTACAACAAATCTTTTCGTTTTACTAACGTTAAACTCTCTTTTTTTGTTGAAAAAGCTACTAACGTTAAACTCTTATAAAATTAGACGTTACAAACAACTTCTCATGTTACTGTTCTTAAAGTCTTTTATAAAATGTATCAGTCAAATTTGCTTGATTAATGTCGGCGAGGAAGCTTTAGGGCCCGACTGGCTCAAACGCAGCGGTTGTGGTTGCGGTTACGGGAGTTTGTGGATGCGGACGGTTGCGGTTTCTAGCGGTTTTAAGAGATTTGTACGATTGGTATTGCGGTTTAAAATTGGTGCGTTTACGAGTGACTTATGACTGGTTAGCTACCAAATGCGGTAACAGTCAAATAATAAATTAACAATATTTACATTTAATATAATTATAAAAATATCAAAAATCATAAAATTATAATAAATATAAAATTTATATTTAGAAAGTTATAATTTTAATTTTTGAAAATTTATTGAAATTGTTTTTATTATAAAATTTTATAACATTGATTAAAATATAATAGATATATTTTAATATTTTCATAATTTCAATTTTAAATTTTTTTATTAAATATTTTTACTTTTGTATATATATTGTTTTAAAAAAAAGAAAAAAAATTTACCCTCCCGCAACCGCCCGCAACCGCAAACGCTAGCTGGATCCAGCTTTTGAATTTATGAGATTCGGAGCGGTTTGAAACGGTTTAGAGCGATTTAAGTGATTGTTGCAAACTGCCGACAACCGCTACCAACCGAAAAAGCTGCGTTTACGGGTGGTACCGGGAAAACCAGTCGCCCCCTTAGTGTATTGCTAGCCAATTGATCAATGTTCTCTTCACTTTGTGTGACAATGAACCCTATAATATAAAACCTTGTTTTCGTAAACTATGGATGTTGACTTTTTAGCAGCTCTAGCATGTTTTAATTTTAGTGGAGTCGATGTTGTGGGGACTAAATTGTCCAGTGAAATTTAATTGTGGTCGTTTCGAATTTAAACCAAGCATCGAAACTAAAGATTTTGAATGAACTTGAACAAATATATATAGACAGCATAACGTTAATTCCAAGTTATGTTTGGATTGTTATTAACCCTTTGATTTTCCTCTAACGAATGGTGGAATCTATTCTATTAAAACAGCAGTGTGATCAATTGATAAAAGTAGGATCCAATTATTATTTCAATAATACATACATTTTATATGATAACTGCAACCTTTTTTTTTTAATTTCAGAATGTAACCACCACGTATACACGCCTAATAATCAGGGGCCACAAACCTAATAACTGCATCAATATATCTTAATTTATTGAACATTAAACAACATTTATATAAAGATGCAAATACGTAAGAAATCTTTAAAAATATGTAACTTCTGTTTTTAAAATATGTTTTCTACATAATTGGTTTTTGTCGGAATTTTTTTGTATCTGGCCTTGGGCCTCTATTGATGCATTGTGTATGTGTATGGGCTTTTAAAATTTTCTATTGTTTGAAAATTATTTTGCTTAATTGGATATTATTAACCTACATTATTATTCAAACAATTTCTATAATTTGTTCTATATTATAATAAAACACCTACTTAAGTTTATAAATAAAATGTGGAAAATTAAAACTGTTATCATAAAATTTGGTATATTTAAAATTTGGTATATTTAATTATTTTAATTAATTATAACTTACATCTCACCTAAGAAAAATAGGATTTTTTCAACTAGACATTAATTTATTAAAATTTTAAATATTTTACATAGACATTAAGTTTATCAATTAACAAAGAGCAAGATGTTAAAATAGGGTTTAACGGTTTTAATAGAAATAAACATTCATATAAACTCATTTAGTTTAACGAGATTGAAATAGGTTATTTGATCAAAAATATTTATTAAATGTTATCTATTCTATTAAAACAGCAGCATGACCAATCAATAAAAGTAGGATCCAACTATTTTTTTATTTAAAGAGTCATTATCTATTAAGTAAATAATATAATTGTAACCCACTAACCCCATATTTCTTTTTGTAAACGAACCCACTAATTCTATATTTTAGAATTAGTTTTGCGCTTTAAAGGTAACGTGGTTTCTATTTACATTGGATCACAATTTATAAAACCCAATTTATTTTGTTAAATAGGATTACAAAGAGAAACACAATTACAAAGAAAAGTATAAATATGATAATAAAGAAAAATATAAATATGAAAATTAATTTTTTTTTTAAATGTAAAACAAAAAATATACCCGCCCTTTTAGGGGCGGGTCAGAATCTAGTTAATAGCTTAAAATTGTAGATGAAAGTATATCGAATTTATAGTTCTTTACAGGGGAAAAGGGACAAATGCAAGTTCCTCAATACATATAAATATATATTCAGCTTTAATATTTTAATTTCCACATCTTTGATTATAATTGATAAAATGCCATCTGGAGTACGGAGTGGTGACCATTATGCCTTATCAGTATAGTTTTTAAAGATATTTTATTAGAGATATGAAAATAACCAAATAAGCAGTATATATTATTTCACTAAACAGAGAAAAGGTAAATTAGACTATCAATGTACATACAAGTAATAATTTTTATAAAAGAAAAAAAAAATCAATTCGAAAATAATGACCCAGTTGAATTTTGGTGAAAATGATATTTTGGAGAATAAGAACCCTTGAATCAAATTTAGAGGTCACATTGTTTATGTATTCAAAAATCAAATCATTTTGTTTTTAGACTTACTGTAATAAATTTGATTTTTCCTACAATTTATTTCAATTTTTCTGATTTTAAAATAAACTAATGTGGTATGAAAATTTCCCTGCCATAATTGAACGAGGGTTAAAGACCATGATGTAAACCATTTTGATCATGATTGAGATCGATTATTGTCTGAGAAAGAGAATGCAATATTTACTACTTTTCATTTTCACGATTATTGATCATGTGAACTATTAAAGATTTCCTTTTTTTTTTCTTTTAATAATTATATATCTTTTTACAACTTAATAATCAGAATTAGTGTATCCCTTGATTATAAGGGTTGCTTTTCACGTAATTAGTACCACTACTCTATTTCAAAATCGATACCATAATTTGATTACTGACGACGTGGTTACAAGATCAAGCGGGCCCATGTGAGTGTGAGCCAGGTAGGATTCCTCATGAATACGTACACGACTTCATCTCCTTCTTGGTTTGGGTTAAATAAACCCATTTGAGAGGGCAGCTATAAGCATAAATAGTAAAAACCAAAATAAACGAAACATATAAACAACAAAATACTATCTTTAATAATATTTTCTCTTTAAAATTCTTACATTCTTATATTTAGTGCATTCTTTTGTTTATTTCACCAATTCACCCTTTTATTAATCATTAATAAAAACAGTTTAACATGAAAATATATGAATATATCTTACTATATGTTTGGTTAGCGATATATTTCAACTTTGGATGCTATTGGTCATTGAAATGACATTAAATCAATTTATCTACTATGATTAGGTTTAGAAGGTAAATCTATATTTAGGTTTTAGTTTTGGAAATATGTGAACAAACTTTCAAATATACTTATATACAATCTGTAAAGATAGCCAGCAGAAAAGCTGGTAAAAAGGAGTTGGACGGCTAATATGACCCATTACTGGGTCCCAATTCTTGTATTAATTCTGTCTGAAAAATAACTAAAGGTAGTAACGCATCAATAATGCATAAGGGATGCTGTTACAAATTTGGAAATCTTAGGCAGAGGAATAAAAGAAAAATAGGACATACTTCCTCTGTTCATAAAAAATCCATGTTTTGAATTTTTTTCTTTTTCAAAAAGATGTATGTTCTATGTTTTTTATGAAAAAATTACAAACTTTAAGAAAATTAATTGATTTTATTATATTACTACTGATTAAAAATTGTTGAAAATTTAAAATTACAAAAAAAAAAAATTATTATAGTGATTTAATGTGTTTTCTTAATATGTGTGAAAACACTAAAAAGTCTATATTTTAGAAACGGAGAGAATATATGATATCTCAGAAATAAGCTAACCCGGAAGATCAATGCCGATAGATTAAAGAAACCTACAACCTCTTAACACAATAATGCATCCATCAATATACGTAGAAGTTCCATAAATGTAATTATATGGTCACAAAATGTAATGGTTACATACAGTTTACAAAAAAAATATAATGGCTACAATCTCTTAGCACAATAATGCATCCATCCCTTACTTCTCTACTCTGTATTTAAATAATAGACGATGTAGATCTGAAAAAGTTGAAAATAATTCACTTTTGGTGTCCCAAACCGCATGTCCTGAACATGTGTAACGTTAAATCCGAACAGGCTGAAGGATATATGTCTCAAGAATTATATATATAATATTTTATATACGTTTGATTCTACGCCGTTGATTTAGAAAGAGGATATAAAGCAGACGTTAGAGGATTCATATTGTAGGGCTGGTTTCGAAAGAAGAGAATCTCTTTGTGTCCAAATAGTTGGCACTTGAGGACTTGATGATGATGAACTTTATGTGATTTCTTTTTAAATTAAATTAAGGAAATATTCATAAATGTCATCAATCCAAAAGGGTTCGATTTTGCCTGAAATCAGAAATAGCTTACAAAATTTTGGCTTTACTTTGATATCCAGATGGTGACTAGAGTCTAAAGACAATTTGAGTATCAAACTCGGATGTAGTAGGGACAATAAGCAAAGATTTATATCTGATCATAAATTACTTAGGATGACTAATAAAGATCTAGTGAAGTAATAGTTCTTTTTTTTAACTTTCTTTATTCATCTTTCTTCCCCTCCCAAATGAGACATCGTTTTTGAAAACGCAGTACAAGCAAAAATGACATACATATAGCTAATATGGTTAAGATAGTGAACCCAAATATATCTAAAAAGGCAGATACCGAAAGAAACACTTATGAAGGATGATGAACCAAAATCAAGGAAGATAAAAGAAATCACAATAAACAGTGATTGAAAACTCTTGAACCATGAGTGAAAATAGGTTGAGGAATCGATTGAGCGGCATGGAAGAGAACCGCTGGATCCAAAACAAAAAGCTTTGGTCTTAAAAGAAGCTGGAGCTCTTTGACCAAACTGACAATATCTCTTGAATTCGAAGAATAAATCTTTGTAGCAGCAGAGCAAAGCCAGATGAGGATGTAGTTGAACTCATGAGGAGGGTTAGATTTAGAGATATTAAATTCAGAATTTCAAACTTCAAAAAATAAGAGCATTTGAAAAATAAGTGGTCTGGATCTTCATAATGTGAATCATAGTGGACCAGTGGTGGACCCAGACTCAAATTTAAAGTGGGTCATAAATTAGACTAAAGCTCAATATAAAAAAAAATGAAAAAAGTACTAAATGAGAGTCGAACTCAGTTAAAGGGATGTCATAAGCTGGGTACCCAAACCAAAATTGTTGCAGAATCTTAACATATTTATAACAAAAACACCATAATATATATTAAACAGGTGTCATCTGACCTTCCCCCCCCTCCATTTCACAACGTGGGTCCGCCTTTGCAGTGGACAGCTAGGATAAACATTTAATCCTCTATAATGAAGCTTATCTCGGGTTGGAAGTCTGTCCCGAGCCGTTACCCAGACAATGAAGGAATGTTTTTCGAATGTTGAATAAAAACTATGCCAGACACGTTGAAAATGAACTTGTAAGGACTCTCAAGTGTGGGATGAGGAAAAATCCGAAGGAGTGACAGTAGGTGAGTTCCTCCAAACAAACATGTCATTCTGCAATGAATTAGTGTTTGGTGGTTCAGTAGGCAAGCACTCTCGAAACAACACCAATATTGGTGGTCTCCCCCTAGATAATGTGCATCTTCCACTAAACACCGCGTCTGAAACCATAGAGGAAGCACCACTTCCAATCACCCTAGGTCCATTGGCTCCGGAAATCTGTAATAAATGACCAGATCTGTCCAATTGTCATGTCAAAACAGAGTCGATATCCCATTGTTGACATTACACAGAAGGAAAAGTCGTGCCAAATTGAGAAGTTTCATCAGACGCCTCCGAATCTACAAGCATGTGACCTGAAAATCTGAGGTCCAAAATAATCGGCCCGCAATAATGTGCTAGATATTTGTTTAAAAATGGAAAGTGGGATGAAATATTTAACTTAGAAAAACTATAATTTTTAGGACAGACTAAAAATATGAAAATAACCATGTCCAACTCATATGTATTTAGCAGAAATTTATGTTTAACTGTTTAAATCTATACTATTAAAGTATGATCATATTGTTCTTTTTACCTTAGTATGCCATTTTCTTTACTAACATTGCATGTTTCATTAAGGACAATCGAGTAATATTAATAACACATCTATATTGGGTCATTTTTTCAGATCCAGCCCACATCAAATCTCTTTTGGGCCATTTGGGCCGATTAAGAAATCAGATCCAATTCTCACATTTTTTTTCCTTTGGGCCATTGAGTCCAAGTTCAAATAATTTTTTTTCAACTATTCTTAATTATGATCTTTTTATTTTCTTAATATAATTTAAGCATTCATAAAAAATATTGAATTTTTTCATTGAAAACTATAAATCTTTATTAAAAGTATATAATTTGTTTTATTAAAATATTAACCACATAATAAAATTAATTTATCAGAGTTATATCAACTTAATTCATTAAAAAATAAAATTTAATTCTTTAAATGGTCATTTAAAATGAAATACGATAAATAAAAAGTTTAAGTCTTTTATAAAATAAAATACAAATATATGAAAACATGACATTTACTAAATATTTGTCAATTGAAAAAAAAATAATAATAAATCCGCGCTTCGGATCAAAATCTAGTTTTATATTAAAGTATTTACTTAACTTCGAATGGACTTAAAGTGAAATTTTACAGACCGTTATTGGACTTAAGTGTTGGGGGATTGAGGCCTAATTTTCATGGCCCAATACATTTTCTCGTCCTATATTGCATTTGACGGGAGACACCACATTATCTCCAGTCTCCACCGCGGTTCGCTGGTCTCAGTCATGCAGTATATAGAGATCTACGTCCATGCATGTATATTCAGATGCACGTATGTATGCATAATTAATTATGCTATACCATTTATTTTTAGAAAATAAATCATGTGAACGGGAAGACTACAAACCTTAAATTAAGGATCACCGCATGACCTTTTCTCCGAACTCCATATTTAAACATTCCTCAAACAAAAACACCAAAGCTCTCTCTCATGATCTATCTTTTAGCTCTCTTTATTTTTCTTCGTGTTACCTTCTTCTCATTCTTCTGACCAAAAAAAAATCCTTTAATTAAACTATATTTATTCTTTTGTTTTGTGGGGGAAGACTAAATGGTTGTCTCCGATCCTCATCTGCAGGAAATCATATTGAATCAAATCGAATAGTGGAAATTTTTTAGGAACCAAATTAAATCAGAACAGTATATATCAAGAAAACAAATATGGTTTTGAAAGAGGAGGAGAAGAAAGCTGAAGAAACTTCAGAAGATCAAAAGGGAAAAGGGACGTTAAGCAGAAAGAACAGCCACAGCTCTTTGTGTCCGACAGATGATGACGATGAAGACGAAGACAGGAAGCTTGAGCTTGGTCCCATGATCGCTCTCAAAGAACAGCTCGAGAAAGACAAGGTTTTGATCTCTCATGTCCTGTTTGATTAAATTATAATAACACATAGCATTTTGGCTATGCTACTATGTTAGTCCACAAATGTTACATATTTGGTTTTTTATTCTTTTAATGTTCTTTATCTGACCTACATAATAATAGGTGAATTTTGTTTACAAAACCTAGACGACAGTCTAATCACTTTTTGGTACCATTGAAATAATTGTTTAGGATGATGAAAGCTTGAGGAGATGGAAAGAACAACTTCTAGGCAGTGTGGATATGGAGGACGTTGGAGGTAAACCAATTTGTAGTACCCATTTTAGCTCTATCGTTTAATAACAAATAAATCCGGTTTAAAGAGAATTCCAATTGATTACATTATTGTTTTTTCTTGTGTGCAAATAGTATATATTTTTGTGTATGTATTTGTAATTTAATTGAATAACAAAATATATATACAGAGACTCCGGATCCGGTGGTAAAGATAATGTACTTAACAATTAGGTCACCGGATAGAGAAGACATGGTATTGACGGTACCTGAAGACGGTAACCCGACATCGAAAGGACCATGGTTCACTCTCAAAGAAGGCTCTAAGTACACTCTTGTATTTACTTTCCGTGTGACCAACAACATTGTGTCCGGCCTCCGGTACAGCAACTCAGTTTGGAAGACCGGACTCAAGGGTATTTTTTGTGTCTTTGACGCACTCGTGTACCACACTTAAGTACAACAACATTTTGAAGCTTTTTCGCTAATTTTTCTCTCTTTTGATGAGAACAGTGTATAGTAGAAAGGAGATGCTAGGAACGTTTAGTCCACAGGCGGAACCGTATACCCATGTCATGTTTGAAGAATCGACACCGTCTGGTATGCTTGTTAGAGGCTCCTATTCCGTTAAATCTAAGGTACCAAAATCAAAAAAATCAAAACTTATTTTCATATTGTTAGTTCAACATAACTAAATACCATTTCCAGTTCTGCGGTAACTCATAATCGTATCTTCAACTGTTACTCCGTTTTTTTTAACTTGCTATAATAAATTGGCAAAATGAAACAATTTAGATACATTGGAAAATTATTACTATTTTCCTCTTGATAGCTAGAAGCGATTGTTCCGAAATTAAGAAGACCATCTTCAGTTTGCAAATTATTTTGTCTTATTACTGCTTTTCAGTTCGTAGACGACGACAATAAGTGCTACCTGGAGAACAACTACACCTTCGACATTCGCAAGAATTGGCTGTGATCCTTCACATAAGTTACTGGAAGAAGAAATACATAACATATTAGTATATTATTCATAATTGTTTCATATTTTGTTGTCTATCTTTAATTCAAATTGGTTTTAATTAAATGTTTGTTCATACACATGTTCAAATACTTCATCCTTTCATAAAAAAATGTCATTTTGACATTTTTCACACATATTAAAAAAATGATTGAAATATTTTTAAGTTCTTATTAATCATACATATTCAACCAATAGTATTTTAGATAAATGAAATTATTTATAAAATTAATGTATTTTTAATTAATTAATATTAAGCTGAAAATTGCATTGAAATTTTAAAACGATATTTTTTTTTGTAACAAAAAAAAAATATTAAAACGACATTTAATATGAAAAAGAAAGAGTATACATTTTGACAACCAGAAACATGTTAATAAATGCATATTGATGAAATAAAACATGGAAGAAAGTTGTTGACCAGAAAAAAAAAATCATACTATACTAATACTAGAAGAGAGCATTTAAGGAGATTGTACACTTCAAGAAACAGTGAATGCTTTACTTAAATGCATTTTGGGGCACTGCACTATCGATCTCGTTTGACTCTTGTGAATAAAATCACTAGATACTAACCAAATCAACAGATCTATATTCGTATATCGTGACAAAACCTCTATTTATAAAAACCAATAACATTCTCAAAGATACAAACGTCAACTCTCTCACAAACCAAAACTAACTTTCAGCATGAAGAACACCTACAAGTTCCAAAGCCTCTTTTCTTCTCTCATCTTCCTCCTATTCCTCTTCACACTCCTATCAATTTCGAGAACCAACGCACTCAACTCCCGTGGCGGCTGCCGACATCCGCCGTCGCAAACCAGCTGTAAGACATGCATGGCGGAGCAGATGAACTACGTCTGCCCCAAGTGTGTGCCGGTGCTCCGGTGCATGGCTCGTTGCCTTTGGGGTGGTGTATCTCAGAGGACATGCACTACTACATGCGGCTGCGACACCATGGCCAAGCCCTCGCTTCTGGAATGTAAACGCTGTGTTTCTAGGTGTAAGTGTAGCTGTGCGGATTAGGAACTTAGCGGCTTAATGCTCTCTTTGATGTTGCAATAACATGTTGAATAATGTTGGATCTTTGTTGTTTAACTTTATGTTTTATAATGTTGAATGCTTACCTATATACTATAATTCATATATTACTGATATCCCTACAGCTTCTCCTAAGATAAAGAGTAAAGAGACATATACATGATATCCCTACAGCTTCTCCTAAGATAAACAACTCATAGGATATCTGGATGAGGCTACGCCGAGATAAATAGAACCGAAGTTTTACCATTAGATATTTCAACTTTTTTTTTGTCAACAGATAATTCAACTTAAATTTGAAAATTAGAGATTTTCTTAAAAGGGGTGTATATTTATTGTTATTATTTATACAGGCCAGTTTAATAACAAGAAATACATTATAGGATGGTAACAGATAGAAAAAACTCTGTACTCTCTGTGTTAGGCAAAGAAAAAAGAACAAAATATCCACAAAGAAAAAATGGAAAGACTAACTCGAGTATTAACCACACACAAATTATAGTCTCGTAGCCAAAAGAATGTAATTGTGAGTAGTTAATCATAAGGCAATGCATTTTCTCCTCTCTCTCTCAGTGGTTTGTAACTAGTAGTAAGGAGGGGAAGCATAGGAGACACTTGGAATTGGTGGAAGAGTCGTGTCGGGGTAGGAAGGAGGAGGTGGTGTTGTGTAAGAATGTTCAGGAGCTGGTTCATAACTTGGTGATGCTTGGGGAGGATGACTGTCTTTACATCCCTTTGCTGGCGGCGGAGACTGGCTTGGTGAATAGTAGTACTCAGTTGGTGGTGGAGGACTTGGTGTTTCCCATGGATAGTAAACCGGTGATGGTGGTGGTGGACTTGATGTTTCCCACGGATAGTAAACCGGTGATGGTGGACTTTGTGTTTCCGGTGCATAGTATACTGGTGATGGTGGTGGCGGGCTCGGCGTCACGGGTGCATAGAATACAACAGGCGGTGGCGGAGATGATTCGGGACACGGCGGTGGTGGACTTGGAGGAGGCGGAGATGAGTATACGTAAGGCGGAGGTGGAGGAGATGTGTATACATAAGGCGGTGGAGGAGATGGTGATGCTGGTGGTGGTGGAGAGTATGCTCTGACGGTAGGCGACATCTTGGACGACGGTCGTGGAGGCGAAGTGTAAACGTAAATCGGTGGAGGAAGCATCCGAACAGCGGGAGCCATCTTGAACGTCGGCGGTGGTGGAGAGAAGATGTTGAAACATCCAAACGTACTGCAATCAACAGGACGAGCCAACAGAGATAAACACTCTTTAACCGATCTTTGACTAGCCATACCAGCAATACAGTTCATAGAGCCGTTCACAATGGCCTCGGTTACAGATAACGCTGCGCATATAGGAGCACGACCGGTGAAGAAGTTGGAAGCGTAGGTGAAGTTCTCAAGGTTAGGAAGCTGGCATATACTCGGAGGAATGAGTCCAGAGAAGCCATTATTAGCCACGTGAAGCTCTTCTAAGCTCTTCATGTTGCCGATGCTAGACGGTAACAAACCACGTAGAGTGTTCGAACTGATGTCGAAAACCGTCACGTTCTTGAGGTTTCCTATCTGAGGAGGTAAACAACCGGTTAAGTTATCGTTAGAGAGGATAAGCTCGTTGAGTGTTTTCTCCATTTGACCGATACTTCCCGGTATACATCCTCCGAGATCGTTGTCCGCAAGAACCAGAGCTGAGACCGGAGAGTTCCCCATGTTGTCGGGGATCCCAAACCGAAACCTGTTATGGTTCAAGAAGATAGCGTCGAGCTTTCTGTCGAAGAGCTTTGAAGGGATCATGCCTTCAAAGTCGTTGAAGCGGAGATCCAAGAACTTAAGGGAAGGCAAAGAGAGGACAACGCTAGGGAACTTCCCAACGAATCTGTTGTTGCTAAGATCAAGCTCGTGGAGAAGCTTCATGCGGTTGAACGTGAGGGGGACTTCACCGCAGAAACGGTTTGAGTTCAGGTGGAAGAGAGCGAGATCAGAAAGGAGACCAAGCTCGGCAGGCAAGTAACCAGCCATGTCGGCGTGGTTGAGGTCAATGCCTGCGACGACTCTGGTTTTGGGGTATGAGTTTGGAGAAGGAGCACAGTAGATTCCGTTGTAGGAGCAAACATCTGAGCCGTTCCAGGTGGCTGTGAAGTTGAAAGGGTCGGAGAAGATTGTTTGTTTCCATGATTGGAGAGCAATGTAGGCTTCACGTAGCTTCGGGTTCTCGAACTTGAGTTTCGGGTCTACTTTGATATGATCTCCCAAGTCGCTTTCATCAGCTTTGATCTGTGACAAACAAATGGATGAGAGCAGAAGGAAGAAGACAAGACGAAGAGGAGCGATCAGCATTTCTTTTGGGTCAAGAAACCCACTTTTTACTTATTATTGTGACATCTATTATCTCTATGTGCTTTCATCTTTATAAAACAGTTTAGAAACTCCAAAGTCGTATTATTTCTATCTCTCTAGTTTTCCTTTTGTTACTGGATTTGTCAATTACATGTTTACACGTAGAGGAAACAAAAAGAGTTGACCTTAGCGCAGAGGTGAAACCATCGTCACTGATTTTTCATACTTGGATGCACGTTCCTAGAGATTAGAGTAATCAGCCCAGGGCCGGCCCTGGGCTAAAGCCCGTAAAGCAAGGGCTTTAGGCGCCAGAGCCGGTATATAATTTGGGGGCGCCAAAAAGTTCTAAAATAATGCAGTGGTATAGTGGTTTGTGGAGTTACCTTTCTACCTTCTGATTGTGCGTTCGAAGACCCCTTCTCTTCTTTTTTACCTTTTCTTACTTTTTAATAAAGATACGAAGTACTTTAGTTTATCCCTTTGATATATACACGATCGTTTTATGAGAGCTTTACGTATATAGGTACTTTCGGCTTCCACTTTTACAGTTTAACATACTTGTAGCTGGTGGTGTACTTTGTGTCTTACTTTTGAATTATTGTGACAAAAATGCCCTTTACGAAAAGTCTCGTGACTAGTTGGTAGGTTTCTGGAGTCTTGTGCTTTTATAGTGACAATTGAATTAGTGCAAATTAAATTTGATCCGATGGATGTGTGTTTCGTGGTACATAAGAAGTTTTTTTATTTTGTGTTTAACTGTATAGTAAATTTTTTTTAGTTATGCATATTAACGTAATGTATGGTTGATTTGGGAATGAGTTGTTATGTTATAATAGAAGGTGCAGTTAGTAAGAACATACATTTGTGGTCAAGATCATAGTATAGGTATGATCATTAAAAAATTGTGGTCATTTCATTGAGATTCATAATTTGTTTTTTAATAACTTTTTGCTGACCATTACAATTCAATAATTGTGGTTATGGAGAAATTATTTTATAAGCAAGTATGGTTATAAAATTTGGTTCATTGGCTTATTGATGTGGTTAGGCAAGTGTGGTTATAAGCTTTGGATCTTTTTCTTTTCTTCCAGCTTTCTCACCTCTCGTTTTGAATCTCACCGTCCATTAAACAAAAAAAATCAAAATATAGAGGAAGAAAATCATAAATCCACCATATTTATGATTAAAAGGTATATGGCATCACTATTCTTCGCTTAACCTTTGGTTTCATTATCTTTCATCTCGATATCTACGAGCAAGAAAAAAGTGAAGAATAGAAGGTGACTCAGATCTGACTCAACGACGCGGTGAGAGCGAGCGAACTTCACCTATGAACGTTAAGCTTCCTTGAAATCTAACGCTTCCACCGTCGAAGAAAACTTTGTCATCATCACTTCCAACTGAATCGCCTCTTTAAATATTTTTTTATTTTTTGGATTCTTTTCTCGTAAAATAAAAATTTGTATTGAAGAATAAAAGGAAAAAAAGAGAAAGGTAAAGCTTCACAAAGAGTTGGATCACGATAAAAGTAAGGGAAATAGAAAGATAATTAATTTCAGGGGTAATTTAGACAATAGCACGTACAAAAGTACTTGACATGGGAAAAGTATGCTAAAGTGATATAGAGTAGAGATAAAGTATGTCTAAGTGTAAATTTTTCTCGTTTTATTCATAAAATCTTAGTACGTTTGTTTTTACACTACTTGAGTTTCTTTGTACTAAATATGAGTATAAATTTATAACTATAAATTAAATACTAAAGTATTGTAAAGCCCTTTTTCAGAAAAAAAAACTATTGTACTCTAACCTAATAATATGTGTTTCTTTCTATACTCTTGCGCTATTTCCTTCTGATATTTATGTCCTCATCTATTTTGATGGATTGTTGTTCCATCATGTAAGTTTTATCTTCTGTAATTTTTTTTCTTGTACTTTTTTGTGATTGATATAATTTGATTTAGGAATATTAGACGATAATTTTTTTAAAAATCTAAACAAACACAATTTTATTATAAACTAGATTCTACTTACTGTTTTTTTTCCGAAAAATTAAATACAATTTCACAAGTTGAATGGATGATTGTTATTCAAATATAGGAGTTTTAATCATACATTAATAGTAATTCCAACTTAGTTACATTTTTAAAAGTAAAGCTCATAAAAAAGTAATGATGTTTGAATATATCTCAAACACAATAAATAAAAGAAAATTATAATGGGGCAAATTTTTTTAATGCGCTTTAGGTGCCAATCCGGTCCGGACCGGCACTGAATCAGCCGTCAACCTATAATCATATAAAACACAGTTTTAACTCAAAATGACATGAGTGCACGATCTATGTAAAAGAAGCGGTCAAAGAAAGCCAAACCTGCACGCAAGACCAAATAGGAACAGAACTTGAACGCATGTCTATCAGCATTCCTTAAGATCTTTTAAAGAACGTACCAAGTTAATCCCTATAATTATGAGTTTTTCACCAGTTGGCAAGTCCTCCAAATGTAAGCAACACGCGTACGCTCAAAAACGATATCTTCTTTCCGTTTGTGGTATATTACGAATAGCGTGATACCAAACTCTATGTGTTTCATTCTTAGTGTTTTGAAAGCGACTCCCAAGTACAGGATGATGGTATGAGTTCAGCTAGCTGACACAACATCAAGCAAGGAATATAAAATGATAGAATAAGATGTGCATTCGTCTGATCAACTAAGTCTAGCGAAAATCAAGCTATTTAAGGTTGGAAGTTCCATGGCTAAATACCTCACTTTCAAGGAACGCGTCCAGGGTAGTTAAGTAAGGCGAAGCACATGTTTAAAGTATTTTGCCAGCTCTGTACATTGATCCAAGGTGATGCATAGTCCCTAAAAACAGAACAAACAATGTCCAATTAAGCATGTGGGATTGAAAGAGTATCTCAAATATTCTCGAGAAGATCATTTGAAGGTTGAAACAACAAATCAAACTACAATATCTGCAAAAAAAAAAAAACTTTTTATCCGTGAATATACATAGCTATAACATCCAACGTTGTGAAACTCAACCAAGCTTGAATGCTTGACAAGGTAAAGCAGAGGAACGACGATATAGAGAGCAACCCTGGGACCATTATTACAGTAAAAAGATTACCATGATCAAGTTTCATTGTCATCAATCAAAGATTCCATATGCTATATTAGAAGGCCAGAGACAGTCTCAATCTCAAATTCAAAGCTTATATTAACAGGCAAGCTATCTTATCATCACGTTTAAAATACAATTAAATGGATCACTGTGATCTAATAATCTGCATTAAACCAACCACTGTAGATGGAAATAACTATCCATAATCAAGTAAGATAGTTGATTTGTGGCACTAGGTTCATAACTAATCACTAATTCCACATCTTAATTATCAATCACAGTGTTCAAAAACATTACACTGATACTCCTCCCAAGGACGAAGGATCTAACACTAGCAGCATTATAATCAATAAGCACGAAAAGGGGTTAGTTTACGGACCTTAAGGAACCGGTTGGTGTCTTGGATAATAGAAGATCGCCACGAATTGAATAAATCTCCGATAGCAAGACGCACGTAGGGTTTAAAAAATACCTATTGATCAAAATTTTTACAACAATACTCATATATCAACAAAATCTATTGATAAAAAAATCTTAAACAATACTCATATATCAACAAAAATTATTATTATACTAATTTCTAAATCAGAATCTCAAATCTGCACTATTTATCTACAAAATGACAACTTTATCAAAATAGTAGTTTTTAAAAAGTTTATTTTAAAAAAATACAAGCATTTGATAAAAAATTCTTACACAATACACATATATCAACAAAAATTATTTTTATCCTAATTTCTAAATAATAATCCAAATCTACAATATTTCTCTATAAAAATGGTAACTTTTCAAAAATGGTAGTTTAGAAAAAAATATAATTAAAAAATACAACCTATTGATAAAAAATTCTCAAACTATACTCATATATCAACAAAAAAATCGTATTATCCTAATTTCTAAATCACAAATCCAAATCTACAATTTTTTTCTGTAAAAGTGATAACTTTCCAAAAATAGCAGTTTTAAAAAATTTACTTAAGAAATACAACCAATTAATAAAAAATTCTAAAACAATTCTCATATATATATATATATATCTTCATCACAACCCTAAATCTACAATAATTTTCTACAAAAATGAAAACTTTCTTAAAAAATGAATTTTTAGTATTTTATTTTAAAGATACAACCTATGAATAAAAAAAAAAGAATATTCATCAATCAATAAAAAAACTTGTTTTCCTAATTTCTAAATCACAACCCAAAAGCTACAAAAAAATTCTATAAAGATTAAAACTTTCATAAAATATAAATTTTTAGAATTTTATTTAAAAAATACAATCTATTGATAAGAAAATCTAAAACAATACTCATCTATGAACATTCTGGTTATCCTTATATCTTAATCACAACCCAAAATCTACAATATTTTTCTACAAAAATGAAAGCTTATCTAAAATAGGATTTTTAGTATTTTATTTTTAAAATACAACCTAGGAATCAAAAATTTTAAAAGAATATTCATCAATCAACAACAAAACTTGTTCTCCTAATTTCGAAATCACAACTCCAAATCTACAAAAATAATCTATAAAAATGAAAACTTTGTTAAAATAGAATTTTTCTGAAATTAATTTAATAAATACAACCTATTGAGCAAAAAATACTACAAGAATACTCATCTATAAACAAAAAATTCTTCTTATCCTAATTTCCAAATCTAAAATATTTTTCTTTAATAATGAAAACTTTCCTAAAATAGTTTTTTAAAAAAATTTCTTAAAAAATATAACTTATTGATCAAAAATCTAAAAGAATACTCATCATCAAAAAAAATTCTTATTATCCCTATATCTTAATCACAACCCCAAATCTACAATATTTTTTTTACAAAAATGAAAACTTTACTAAAATAGAATTTTTAGTATTTTATTTTAAAAATACAACCTATGAATCAAAAAAGCTAAAAGAATATTCATGTATCAACAACAAAACTGGCTATAAAAAATCTACAATATTTTTCTATAAAAGTGAAAATTTCACTAAAATAGAATTTTTGAAAATATTATTTAAAAAATACAACCAATTGATTAGAAAATCTATAAAAAAATGCTCGTTTATCAACAAAATTATTGTTATCCATATATCTTTATCACAACCCCAAATATACAATATCTTTCTATAAAATTGAAAACTTTTATAAAATAGAATAATTAGAATTTTATTTTAAAAATACAACCTATGAATCAAAAAATCTAAAAGAATATTCATCTATCAACAAAAAAAACTGGCTATCCTAATGTCTAAATCACAACCTAAAATATACAAAAATTGCTCTATAAAAATGAAAAGTTTCCTAGAATAAAATATTTCTGAAAATAATTTAATAAATACAACCTATTGAGAGAAAAAACTACAAGAATACTCATTTATAAACAAAAAGTCTTCTTATCCTAATTTCTAAATCTAAAACCCCAAATCTACAATGTTTTTCTATATAAATGAAAATTTTCCTAAAATAAAACTTTTTAGAATTTTCTATAAAAATAATACTTATTGATCAAAAATCTAAAAAAATACTCATCATCAACAAAATTTCTTGTTATCCTTATATCTTAATCACAACTCCAAATCTGCAATATTTTTCTACAAAATGAAAACTTTCTTAAAATAGAATTTTTAGTATTTTATTTTAAAGATATAACCCATGGATCAAAAAATTTAAGAGAATATTCATCAATGAACAAAAAAACTTGTTATTCTAATTTTTAAATCACAACCCAAAAGCTACAAAAATTTTCTATAAAAATGAAAACTTTCCTAAAATAGAATTTTTGCGAATTTTATTTAATAAATACAATCTATTGACCAGAAAATCTAAAACAATACTCATTTATCAACCAAAATTCTTCTTATCCTTATATCTTAATCACAACCCCAAATCTACAATATTTTTCTACAAAAATGAAAGCTTTCCTAAAATATAATTTTTAGGAGTTTTATTTTAAAAATGCATGCCATTGATCAAAAAATCTAAGACAATACTCATCTATCAACAAATATCCTTTTTATCCTAATTTCTAATCATAACCCCAAATCCACTAAATTTTTTTATAAAAATGAAAACTGAGCTAAAATAAACTTTTTGGGAATTTTATTTTAAAAAATATAACCTAGTGATCAAAACATCTAAAAGAAACTCATCTATCAATAAAAAATTCTTGTTATCATAATATCTAAATCACAACCCCAAACCTACTATATTTCTTTACAAAAAGGAAAACTTTCCTATAATAGAATTTTTGAGAATTTTATTTTAAAAATACAAGCTATTGATCAAAAAATCTAAGACAATACTCATCTATCAACAAAAGTTCTTGTTATCCTAATTTCTAAACCACAACCCCAAATCCACTATTTTTTTTATAAAAATGAAAATTTTCCTAAAATAGAATTTCTGAGTATTTTATTTAAAAAATATATGCTATTGATCAAAAAATCTAAGACAATACTCATCTATCAACAAAAATTCATATTATCTTAATTTCTAAATCACAACCCCAAATCCACTAAATATTTTTATAAAAATGAAAACTTTCCTAAAATAGAATTTATGAGAATTTTCTTTAAAAATACAATATTTTGAACTGAAAAATCTAAAAATACTCATCGATCAACAATAACTCATGTTATCCTAATTTCTAAATCACAACCCCAAATCTATAATATTTCTCAATAAAAAAGAAAACTTTCCGAAAATAGAATTTTTAGGAATTTTATTAAAAAAATACAAGCTATAGATAAAATAATCGAAGACAATACTCATCTATGAAGAAAAATTAATGTTATCCTAATTTCTAAATCACAACCCCAATTCTACAACATTTCTCTATAAGAATGAAAACTTTCATAAAATAGAAATTCTGAGTATTTAATTTAAAGTATATAAGCTATTGATCAAAAAATCTAAAAGAATACTTATCTATCAACAAAAATTCTTGTTATACTTATATCTTAATCACAACCGCAAATCTACAATATTTTTCTTTAAAATTGAAAATATTCCTAAAATATAATCTTTGTTAATTTTATTTTTAAAAATACAAGTTATTGATCAAAAAATCTAAACGAATACTCATCTATCAACAAAAATTCATGTTATCCTAATCTCTAAATCACAGCCCCAAATCTACAATATTTCTCAATAGAAATTAAAACTTTCCTAAAATAGATTTTTTGGGAATTTTATTTAAAAATACAAGCTATTGATCAAAAAATCTAAAAGAATACTCATCTATCAACAAAAATTCATGTTATCCTAATCTCTAAATCACAGCCCCAAATCTACAATATTTCTCAATAGAAATTAAAACTTTCCTAAAATAGATTTTTTGGGAATTTTATTTTAAAAATACAAGCTATTGATCAAAAAATCTAAACGAATACTCATCTATCAACAAAAATTTATGTTATCCTAATCTCTAAATCACAGCACCAAATCTACAATATTTCTCAATAAAAATTAAAACTTTCGTAAAATAGAATTTTTGGGAATTTTATTTAAAAAATATATGATATTGATCAAAAAATCTAAAAGAATACTCATCTATCAACAAAAATTCATGTTATCCTAATCTCTAAATCACAGCCCCAAATTTACAATATTTCTCTATAAAAATGAATAGTTTCCTAAAATAGAATTTTATGAAATTTTATTAAAAAAATACAAGCTATTGATCAAAAAATCTAAAAGAATACTCATCTATCAATAAAAATTCATGTTATCCTAATCTCTAAATCACAGCCCCAGATCTACAATATTTTTCTATAAAAATGAAAATTTTCCTAAAATAGAATTTTTTTGGGAATTTTATATAAAAAATACAAGCTATTGATCAAAAAATCTCAAAGATTACTCATCTATCAACAAAAATTCATGTTATCTTAATTTCTAAATCACAACCCCAAATCCAATATTTTTTTTATAAAATTGAAAACTTTCCTAAAATAGAAATTCTGAGTATTTTATTTAAAAAATATAAGATATTGATTAGAAAATCTAAAAGAATACTCATCTATCAACAAAAATTCATGTTATCCTAATCTCTAAATCACAGCCCTAAATCTACAACATTTCTCAATAAAATAAAACTTTCCTAAAATAGAATTTATGGGAATTATATTAAAAAATACAAGCTATTGATCAAAAAATCTAAAAGAATACTCATCTATCAACAAAAATTCATGTTATCCTAATTCTAAATCACAGCCCAAAATCTATAATATTCTCAATAAAATTAAAACTTTCCTAAAATAGAATTTTGGGAATTTTATTTAAAAAATACAAGCTATTGATCAAAAAATCTAAAAGAATACTCATCTATCAACAAAAATTCATGTTATCCTAATCTCTAAATCACAGCCCCAAATCTACAATATTTTTCTATAAAAATGAAAACTTTCCTAAAATAGAATTTTTGGAAATTTTTTAAAAAAATATAAGCTATTGATCAAAAAATCTAAAAAAATACTCATCTATCAACAAAAATTCATGTTATCCTAATTCTAAATCACAGCCCCAAATCTACAATATTTTCAATAAAAATGAAAACTTTCCTAAAATAGAATTTTGAGTATTTATTTAAAAAATACAAGCTATTGATCAAAAAATCTAAAAGAATACTCATCTATCAAAAAAATTCATGTTATCTAATCTCTAAATCACAGCCCCAAATCTACAATATTTTCTATAAAAATTAAAACTTTCCTAAAATAGAATTTATGGGAATTATATTTAAAAAATACAAGCTATTGATCAAAAAATCTAAAAGAATACTCATCTATCAAAAAAAATTCATGTTATCCTAATTTCTAAATCACAGCCCCAAATCTACAATATTTTTCAATAAAAATTAAAACTTTCCTAAAATAGAATTTTTGGGAATTTTATTTAAAATACAAGCTATTGATCAAAAATCTAAAAGAATACTCATCTATCAACAAAAATTCATGTTATCCTAATCTCTAAATCACAGCCCCAAATCTACAATATTTTTCTATAAAAATGAAAATTTTCCTAAAATAGAATTTTTGGAAATTTTTTTAAAAAAATATAAGCTATTGATCAAAAAAATCTAAAAAAATACTCATCTATCAACAAAAATTCATGTTATCCTAATTTCTAAATCACAGCCCCAAATCTACAATATTTTCAATAAAAATAAAACTTTCCTAAAATAGAATTTTGGAATTTTATTTAAAAAATACAAGCTATTGATCAAAAAATCTAAAAGAATACTCATCTATCAACAAAAATTCATGTTATCCTAATCTCTAAATCACAGCCCCAAATCTACAATATTTCTCAATAAAATGAAAACTTTCCTAAAATAGAATTTTTTGGGAATTTATTTAAAAAATACAAGCTATTGATCAAAAAATCTAAAAGAATACTCATCTATCAACAAAAATTCATGTTATCCTAATCTCTAAATCACAGCCCCAAATCTACAATATTTTTCTATAAAATTGAAAACTTTCCTAAAATAGATTTTTTGGGATTTTATTTAAAAATACAAGCTATTGATCAAAAAATCTAAAAGAATACTCATCTATCAACAAAATTCATGTTATCCTAATCTCTAAATCACAGCCCCAAATCTACAATATTTTTCAATAAAAATTAAAACTTTCCTAAAATAGAATTTTGGGAATTTTATTTAAAAAATATAAGATATTGATCAAAAAATCTAAAAGAATACTCATCTATCAACAAAAATTCATGTTATCCTAATCTCTAAATCACAGCCCCAAATTTACAATATTTCTCTATAAAAATGAAAAGTTTCCTAAAATAGAATTTTTGAAATTTTATTAAAAAAATACAAGCTATTGATCAAAAAATCTAAAAGAATACTCATCTATCAACAAAAATTCATGTTATCCTAATCTCTAAATCACAGCCCCAAATCTACAATATTTTTCTATAAAAATGAAAACTTTCCTAAAATAGAATTTTTGGGAATTTTATAAAAAAAATACAAGCTATTGATCAAAAAATCTAAAAGAATACTCATCTATCAACAAAAATTCATGTTATCTAATTTCTAAATCACACCCCAAATCCAATATTTTTTTATAAAATTGAAAACTTTCCTAAAATAGAAATTTTTGAGTATTTTATTTAAAAAATATAAGATATTGATCAAAAAATCTAAAAGAATACTCATCTATCAACAAAAATTCATGTTATCCTAATCTCTAAATCACAGCCCCAAATCTACAATATTTTTCTATAAAAATTAAAACTTTCCTAAAATAGAATTTTGGGAATTTTATTTAAAAAATACAAGCTATTGATCAAAAAATCTAAAAGAATACTCATCTATCAACAAAAATTCATGTTATCCTAATTTCTAAATCACAGCCCCAATCTATATATTTTTCTATAAAAATGAAAACTTTCCTAAAATAGAATTTTGGGAATTTTATTTAAAAATACAAGCTATTGATCAAAAAATCTAAAAGAATACTCATCTATCAACAAAAATTCATGTTATCCTAATCTCTAAATCACAGCCCCAAATCTACAATATTTTTCTATAAAAATGAAAATTTTCCTAAAATAGAATTTTTGGAAATTTTTTTTAAAAAATATAAGCTATTGATCAAAAAATCTAAAAAAATACTCATCTATCAACAAAAATTCATGTTATCCTAATTTCTAAATCACAGCCCCAAATCTACAATATTTCTCAATAAAAATTAAAACTTTCCTAAAATAGAAATTCTGAGTATTTTATTTAAAAAATACAAGCTATTGATCAAAAAAATCTAAAAGAATACTCATCTATCAACAAAAAATTCATGTTATCCTAATCTCTAAATCACAGCCCCAAATCTACAATATTTCTCAATAAAAATTAAAACTTTCCTAAAATAGAATTTTTGGGAATTTTATTTAAAAAATACAAGATATTGATCAAAAAATCTAAAAGAATACTCATCTATCAACAAAAATTCATGTTATCCTAATTTCTAAATCACAGCCCCAAATCTACAATATTTCTCAATAAAAATTAAAACTTTCCTAAAATAGAATTTTTGGGAATTTTATTTAAAAAATACAAGCTATTGATCAAAAAATCTAAAAGAATACTCATCTATCAACAAAAATTCATGTTATCCTAATCTCTAAATCACAGCCCAAATCTACAATATTTTCTATAAAATGAAAACTTTCCTAAAATAGAATTTTGGAATTTTTTTAAAAAATACAAGCTATTGATCAAAAATCTAAAAGAATACTCATCTATCAACAAAAATTCATGTTATCCTAATCTCTAAATCACAGCCCCAAATCTACAATATTTTTCTATAAAAATGAAAACTTTCCTAAAATAGAATAATTTTGAGAATTTTATTTAAAAAATACAAGCTATTGATCAAAAAATCTAAAAGAATACTCATCTATCAACAAAAATTCATGTTATCCTAATCTATAAATCACAGCCCCAAATCTACAATATTTTCTATAAAAATGAAAACTTTCCTAAAATAGAATTTTTGGGAATTTTATTTAAAAAATACAAGCTATTGATCAAAAAATCTAAAAGAATACTCATCTATCAACAAAAATTCATGTTATCCTAATTTCTAAATCACAACCCCAAATCTACAATATTTTCTATAAAAATGAAAACTTTCCTAAAATAGAATTTTTGGGAATTTTATTTAAAAAATACAAGCTATTGATCAAAAAATCTAAAAGAATACTCATCTATCAACAAAAATTCATGTTATCCTAATCTCTAAATCACAGCCCCAAATCTACAATATTTTTCTATAAAAATGAAAATTTCCTAAAATAGAATTTTTGGAAATTTTATTAAAAAAAATACAAGCTATTGATGAAAAAATCTAAAAGAATACTCATCTATCAACAAAAATTCATGTTATCCTAATTTAAATCACAGCCCCAAATCTACAATATTTCATATAAAAATGAAAACTTTCCTAAAATAGAATTTTTGGGAATTTTATTTAAAAAATACAGCTATTGATAAAAAAATCTAAAAGAATACTCATCTATCAACAAAAATTCATGTTATCCTAATCTCTAAATCACAGCCCCAAATCTACAATATTTCTCTATAAAAATGAAAACTTTCCTAAAATAGAATTTTTGGGAATTTTATTTTAAAAATACAAGCTATTGATCAAAAAATCTAAAAGAATACTCATCTATCAACAAAAATTCATGTTATCCTAATCTCTAAATCACAGCCCCAAATCTACAATATTTCTCAATAAAATTAAAACTTTCCTAAAATAGAATTTTTGGAATTTTATTAAAAAATACAAGCTATTGATCAAAAAATCTAAAAGAATACTCATCTATCAACAAAAATTCATGTTATCCTAATCTCTAAATCACACCCCAAATCTACAATATTTCTCTATAAAAATGAAAACTTTCCTAAAATAGAATTTTTGGAAATTTATTTAAAAAATACAAGCTATTGATCAAAAAATCTAAAAGAATACTCATCTATCAACAAAAATTCATGTTATCCTAATCTCTAAATCACAGCCCCAAATCTACAATATTTTCTATAAAAATGAAAACTTTCCTAAAATAGAATTTTTGGGAATTTTATTTAAAAAATACAAGCTATTGATCAAAAAATCTAAAGAATACTCATCTATCAACAAAAATTCATGTTATCCTAATTTCTAAATCACAACCCCAAATCCAATATTTTTTCTATAAAATTGAAAACTTTCCTAAAATAGAATTTGGAGATTTATTTAAAAAATACAAGATATTGATCAAAAAATCTAAAAGAATACTCATCTATCAACAAAAATTCATGTTATCCTAATCTCTAAATCACAGCCCCAAATCTACATATTTCTCTATAAAAATGAAAACTTTCCTAAAATAGAATTTTGGGAATTTATTTAAAAATACAAGCTATTGATCAAAAAATCTAAAAGATACTCATCTATCAACAAAAATTCATGTTATCCTAATTTCTAAATCACAGCCCCAAATCTACAATATTTTCTATAAAAATGAAAACTTTCCTAAAATAGAATTTTTGGGAATTTTATTAAAAAATACAAGATATTGATCAAAAAATCTAAAAGAATACTCATCTATCAACAAAAATTCATGTTATCCTAATCTCTAAATCACAGCCCCAAATCTACAATATTTTCTATAAAAATAAAAATTTTCCTAAAAGAGAATATTTGGAAAAAAGAATACTCATCTATCAACAAAAATTCATGTTATCCTAATCACTAAATCACAGCCCCAAATCTACAATATTTCTCAATAAAATGAAAACTTTCCTAAAATAGAATTTTTGGGAATTTATTTAAAAATACAAGCTATTGATCAAAAAATCTAAACGAATACTCATCTATCAACAAAAATTCATGTTATCCTAATCTCTAAATCACAGCCCCAAATCTACAATATTTCTCAATAAAAATTAAAACTTTCCTAAAATAGAAATTTTGGGAATTTTATTTTAAAAATACAAGATATTGATCAAAAAATCTAAAAGAATACTCATCTATCAACAAAAATTCATGTTATCCTAATCTCTAAATCACACCCCAAATCTACAATATTTCTCTATAAAAATGAAAACTTTCCTAAAATAGAATTTTTGGAATTTTATTAAAAAATACAAGCTATTGATCAAAAAATCTAAAAGAATACTCATCTATCAACAAAAATTCATGTTATCCTAATCTCTAAATCACAGCCCCAAATCTACAATATTTTCTATAAAAATGAAAACTTTCCTAAAATAGAATTTTTGGGAATTTTATTTAAAAAATACAAGCTATTGATCAAAAAATCTAAAAGAATACTCATCTATCAACAAAAATTCATGTTATCCTAATTTCTAAATCACAACCCCAAATCCAATATTTTTTTTTATAAAATTGAAAACTTTCCTAAAATAGAAATTCTGAGTATTTTATTTAAAAAAATACAAGATATTGATCAAAAAATCTAAAAGAATACTCATCTATCAACAAAAATTCATGTTATCCTAATCTCTAAATCACAGCCCCAAATCTACAATATTTTTCTATAAAAAATGAAAACTTTCCTAAAATAGAATTTATGGGAATTATTTTTAAAAATACAAGCTATTGATCAAAAAATCTAAAAGAATACTCATCTATCAACAAAAATTCATGTTATCCTAATTTCTAAATCACAGCCCAAAATCTACAATATTTCTCAATAAAATTGAAAACTTTCCTAAAATAGAATTTTGGGAATTTTATTTAAAAAATACAAGCTATTGATCAAAAAATCTAAAAGAATACTCATCTATCAACAAAAATTCATGTTATCCTAATCTCTAAATCACAGCCCCAAATCTACAATATTTTTCTATAAAAATGAAAATTTTCCTAAAATAGAATTTTTGGAAATTTTTTTAAAAAATATAAGCTATTGATCAAAAAATCTATAAAAATACTCATCTATCAACAAAAATTCATGTTATCCTAATTTCTAAATCACAGCCCCAAATCTACAATATTTCTCAATAAAAATTAAAACTTTCCTAAAATAGAAATTCTGAGTATTTTATTTAAAAAATACAAGCTATTGATCAAAAAATCTAAAAGAATACTCATCTATCAGCAAAAATTCATGTTATCCTAATCTAAATCACAGCCCCAAATCTACAATATTTTTCTATAAAAATGAAAACTTTCCTAAAATAGAATTTTGGGAATTTATTTAAAAAATACAAGCTATTGATCAAAAATCTAAAAGAATACTCATCTATCAACAAAAATTCATGTTATCCTAATTCTAAATCACAGCCCCAAATCTACAATATTTCTCTATAAAAATGAAAACTTTCCTAAAATAGAATTTTTGGGAATTTTATTTAAAAAATACAAGCTATTGATCAAAAAATCTAAAAGAATACTCATCTATCAACAAAAATTCATGTTATCCTAATCTCTAAATCACAGCCCCAAATCTACAATATTTTCTATATAAAATGAAAATTTCCTAAAATAGAATTTTTGGAAATTTTTTAAAAAAAATACAAGCTATTGATCAAAAAATCTAAAAGAATACTCATCTATCAACAAAAATTCATGTTATCCTAATCTCTAAATCACAGCCCCAAATCTACAATATTTTTCTATAAAAATGAAAACTTTCCTAAAATAGAATTTTTGGGAATTTATTTAAAAAATACAAGCTATTGATCAAAAAATCTAAAAGAATACTCATCTATCAACAAAAATTCATGTTATCTTAATTTCTAAATCACAACCCCAAATACAATTAATTTTTTTTATAAAAATGAAAACTTTCCTAAAATAGAAATTCTGAGTATTTTATTTAAAAAATACAAGCTATTGATCAAAAAATCTAAAAGAATACTCATCTATCAACAAAAATTCATGTTATCCTAATCTCTAAATCACAGCCCCAAATCTACAATATTTTCTATAAAATGAAAACTTTCCTAAAATAGAATTTTTGGGAATTTTATTTAAAAATACAAGCTATTGATCAAAAAATCTAAAAGAATACTCATCTATCAACAAAAATTCATGTTATCCTAATCTATAAATCACAGCCCAAATCTACAATATTTTTCTATAAAAATGAAAACTTTCCTAAAATAGAATTTGGGAATTTTATTTAAAAAATACAAGCTATTGATCAAAAAATCTAAAAGAATACTCATCTATCAACAAAATTCATATTATCTTAATTTCTAAATCACAACCCCAAATCAACAATTTTTTTTATAAAAATGAAAACTTTCCTAAAATAGAAATTTCGAGTATTTTATTTAAAAAATACAAGATATTGATCAAAAAATCTAAAAGAATACTCATCTATCAACAAAAATTCATGTTATCCTAATCTCTAAATCACAGCCCCAAATTTACAATATTTCTCTATAAAAATGAATAGTTTCCTAAAATAGATTTTTTGGAAATTTTATTAAAAAAAATACAAGCTATTGATGAAAAAATCTAAAAGAATACTCATCTATCAACAAAAATTCATGTTATCCTAATCTCTAAATCACAGCCCCAAATCTACAATATTTTTCTATAAATGAAAAACTTTCCTAAAATAGAATTTTTGGGAATTTATTTTAAAAATACAAGCTATTGATCAAAAAATCTAAAAGAATACTCATCTATCAACAAAAATTCATGTTATCCTAATCTCTAAATCACAGCCCCAAATCTACAATATTTTTCTATAAAAATGAAAATTTTCCTAAAATAGAATTTTGGGAATTTTTTTAAAAAATACAAGCTATTGATCAAAAAATCTAAAAGAATACTCATCTATCAACAAAAATTCATGTTATCCTAATCTCTAAATCACAGCCCCAAATCTACAATATTTTTCTATAAAAATGAAAACTTTCTAAAATAGAAATTTGGGAATTTTATTTAAAAATACAAGCTATTGATCAAAAAATCTAAAAGAATACTCATCTATCAACAAAAATTCATGTTATCCTAATCTCTAAATCACAGCCCCAAATCTACAATATTTTCTATAAAAATTAAAACTTTCCTAAAATAGAATTTTGGGAATTTTATTTAAAAAAATACAAGCTATTGATCAAAAAATCTAAAAGAATACTCATCTATCAACAAAATTCATGTTATCCTAATCTCTAAATCACAGCCCCAAATCTACATATTTTCTATAAAAATGAAAACTTTCCAAAATAGAATATTTAAAAAAAAGAATACTTAATCTATCAACAAAAATTCATGTTATCCTAATCTCTAAATCACAACCCAAATCTACAATATTTTTCTATAAAATGAAAACTTTCCTAAAATAGAATTTTTGGGAATTTTATTTAAAAAATACAAGCTATTGATCAAAAAATCTAAAAGAATACTCATCTATCAACAAAAATTCATGTTATCCTAATCTCTAAATCACAGCCCCAAATCTACAATATTTTCTATAAAAATGAAAACTTTCCTAAAATAGAATTTTTGGGAATTTATTTAAAAAATAAAGATATTGATCAAAAAATCTAAAAGAATACTCATCTATCAACAAAAATTCATGTTATCCTAATCTCTAAATCACACCCAAATCTACAATATTTCTCTATAAAAATGAAAACTTTCCTAAAATAGAATTTTGGGAATTTATTAAAAAATACAAGCTATTGATCAAAAATCTAAAAGAATACTCATCTATCAACAAAAATCATGTTATCCTAATCTCTAAATCACAGCCCCAAATCTACAATATTTTTCTATAAAAATGAAAAACTTTCCTAAAAAATTTTTGGGAATTTTATTTAAAAAATACAAGCTATTGATCAAAAAATCTAAAAGAATACTCATCTATCAACAAAAATTCATGTTATCCTAATCTCTAAATCACAACCCAAATCCAATATTTTTTTAAAAATGAAAACTTTCCTAAAATAGAAATTTTGGGAGTTATTTATTTAAAAAATAAGCTATTGATCAAAAAATCTAAAAGAATACTCATCTATCACAAAAAAATTCATGTTATCCTAATCTCTAAATCACAGCCCCAAATCTACAATATTTTCTATAAAAATGAAAACTTTCCTAAAATAGAATTTTGGGAATTTTATTTAAAAAAATACAAGCTATTGATCAAAAAATCTAAAGAATACTCATCTATCAACAAAAAATTCATGTTATCCTAATCTCTAAATCACAGCCCCAAATCTACAATATTTTCTATAAAAATTAAAACTTCCTAAAATAGAATTTTTGGGAATTTATTTAAAAAATACAAGCTATTGATCAAAAAATCTAAAAGAATACTCATCTATCAACAAAAATTCATGTTATCCTAATCTCTAAATCACAGCCCCAAATCTACAATATTTTTCTATAAAATGAAAAACTTTCCTAAAATAGAATTTTGGGAATTTTTTTAAAAAATACAAGCTATTGATCAAAAATCTAAAAAATACTCATCTATCAACAAAAATTCATGTTATCCTAATCTCTAAATCACAGCCCAATCTACAATATTTCTCATTAAAAAATTAAACTTTCCTAAAATAGAAATTTGAGAATTTTATTTAAAAAATACAAGCTATTGATCAAAAAATCTAAAGAATACTCATCTATCAACAAAAATTCATGTTATCCTAATCTCTAAATCACAGCCCAAATCTACATATTTTTCTATAAAAATGAAAACTTTCCTAAAATAGAATTTTTGGGATTTTATTTAAAAATAAAGCTATTGATCAAAAAATCTAAAAGAATACTCATCTTCAACAAAAATTCATGTTATCCTAATTCTAAATCACAGCCCCAAATCTACAATATTTTTAAAAAAAAATTAAAACTTTCCTAAAATAGAATTTTTGGGAATTTTATTTAAAAAATACAAGCTATTGATCAAAAAATCTAAAAGAATACTCATTATCAACAAAAATTCATGTTATCCTAATCTCTAAATCACAGCCCCAAATCTACAATATTTTCTATAAAAAATGAAAAATTTTACTCAAAATAGAATTTTGGAAATTTTTTAAAAA